>NC_081408.1:454317998-454617998 GCF_030272615.1 Cryptomeria japonica | reverse complement strand
AACTTGGAATTGAAGGATCTTAAACTGGATGATTTGCAATTGCTCGGGGCATCTAGATCAAACTTTGGAATTGCTTTGCGTCTTAACATTTTACATTTTACTTGATTGATTTCAACCTAGTGAATTTTAAACATAAGCCTTAGGTCGAGTTTCTAGCAACTAAGAATTATTTTAAACTAAACTCTTTGTTGCATCACTCTTCAGGAATGACCATAAGAAATGGCCGACATACAAATGATACAAAAGTAGAAGAAAACTCAGAAATGGCCGATAGACGAATGATAGTCACATTTTTTCATCTATAACTATAAGACTATACTTTAAGAGTTATATTTTTATGTCAAATTTAATTTTAATTTCCTATTTAATATAATGTTTTTTTTTATTTACATATATTTCTGCATGTTTATTATTTATTGATTTTTTTTTAATATATAGTAATATATATTATGTATCAATATATAGTTTTATTAAATATATAATAACATTATGAATATTTATATTTAATATTTTACATATATATTATGTATTAAATAAAATTATATATATATATATATCCTTGTGACTTAAGATTGTTAGGGCAGTGGGAATCTAATTAACTTTTGGTAACTTGGGTATCAGGATCAGCTATGTTGTAACTTTTTGCTCCAGCATTGGGCAAATTTATTATATTAACAATTCTTTTACATGTAAGGAAAGAAATGCACTAGGTTTGCAATTCATTGCTTATTTGTTGGTATTTATTAAGTATTGTACTAAAAGAAGGGTAATAAGAAGTCCTCTTGTAATGTCCCCAATTCAGTTAATTTAAGATATATGATTAAAATAAAATTTAATTAAAGATTTTTTAAACTTATTAAAAAAACAATTAATTACAAGCATGATATCAAGAAGCCGCCAATACATCTTGATTGATAGCAATATCACTGTCTGTCATCATCTATATTCTCTAGATAACTATGATGAAGACATTCAACAACGATTTGAATATAATCGAATTGTAAAGAATCATATTCCATGACCTTCGATGAACTTTATAGCCATATCTCTAAAAGCTGCCGAAGACTCCTTATTGGAAATAGGTAAAAGTCGATATAGTTATTCGATTAATTAAGAGTATATGTGGCAGCGACGCAATCTATCAAGGATGACGGTAATCACCTTGTGAAGAGTTGAAATATTACTGTCCGCAATATTATATCTCCCTCTACAATGAAAAATGTCCATATTCTAGCACAGCGATAATAAGACATTGAGATGGCCTATCCTCAATCAATTACAAATTGCTCAATGGCGTTCTTAATTGTTAAAATAATATTAATATCTTCTATAATGGTCATCTTCTATTTTTAGTGGTCATCTTCTATTTTAAGTTGTCGACTTATTTAGCTTGTTAAGTTAGCTTTTAAGCTTTATTTAGCATTTAGCTTTTTCTTTTTAGTTAATTAGCTTTTAAGCTTAATTTAGCTTTCACGCTTAATTTAGCGTTTTGCTCTTTAATCTTTTACTTTAACGTTATGTTCTAATTATAGAACATCGTCTTGTAACCTCTATATATACGTGTGTATATCGTTCAATGTAATTATCCGATTATTGAATCATTCATTCGATTTATTTTTCATCGTATCAGAGCATGGAAATTAAAATTTTTGAAAGTTTTTGTTATTAAAATTTTTCGAAGTTTTTATTGAAGAGATTTTTTTAAAATTGTTTTTTTTTAAAAAAAAAAAAAAGAGTAGGTTCTTTTTTCTCTTCTTGGGTGGATTTTTTTTTGCAAGTTGAAAATTTTCCTAAGGTTTTTGCAATTTTTGACTAGGGTTTTGACCCTTCAGTTCAAGTCAAAATTTTATTCTGGTTCCATATTCTTGGTGGGTTTTTCGAGACCTCAACTGGGTCGTCATCAGAGTTTTTTGGGTGCATCGTTTTCCGTGCCTCAATTTTTGAGCCGTCGGATTTGCATTCTATTTTCAGACTTTTGGTCGGTTTTTCGAGAGCTTTTTTGGGTTGGTCTCATATTTTTATGGGTGCCTCGTTTTCCATGCCTTGAATTTTGTGCCAATGAATTTGCCTTGGAATTTAAAAACAGTTCGCAATTTTTGCTAATTTTGTGGATGTTGGGAATTTTGCTGTTTTTTGGGCACTGTTTATGCTGTTTTAAGTTTACAATTTTTTTTTTCATTTATGGGTTTCTTCCAAACCTCAAAATTTGCGCCTTGGAATTCGTGCCAGAATTCTCCTATAGGGTCTCAGTTTTCTCAGCAGCTGCTTCTATTTTGATTTTTAATCAGAATCTTCTGTCTCATTCTTTGTGCCTTCACTAGGTTGACCACGTTCAACCTCAGTTTCTGTGATGGCATCTTTGACCAACATCATGTTGGAACACAGTCAGAAGTTCAACGACTTCATCTACAACACCTGGAAACATCGCATGTTATCGATCTTTGAGTAGCGTTGCCTTGATCAACTTGTTTTGGGCAAGGAATCTCGTCCTACAACAACAGGCGATTATCAAGACAAACATGGTGTGAAGAATCGAGAGGCTGTCATGCTTATCAAAATCTTCGTCACAGATGATCAACTCCCACAGGTGCCTTCAGGGAAAACAGCAAAAGAGATCTGGGATCTCTTGAAGGATCTTCATGAAACGTCCGACAAGAGTCGAGCTTTCTTTCTGAAGAATATGTTGTTTTCTATCATGATGGATGAGAAGTCATCTGTCTAGGCACATCTCACGAAGATCAAGGAGATCCGTGACCAGTTGGAAGCTATAGGCCGAACCATGGTGGAAGAGGATATGGTAGTGATCATGCTGAAAAGCCTTCCCAGATCCTACGAGCATTTCATTGATACTCTCAATATCTCATCTACTAGTGTTGATTTGAAGTTTCCTGATCTCTGCAACAAGCTTCTACAGCAGGATCGATGGAAGAAACAGTTTGGAAGCAATGCTAGTTCGTCCATTGAACAAGCCTTCACAGATGAAGTTTTGGATAAGAACAAGGGTAAAGGTCAGTCCTTCCAGCAAAAGGGGCAAGGTCAATAGACGTAGTCTTCGAAGAAGAAAAGTGTACAGTGTAACTACTGTCACCAGTTTGGCCATATGAAGAAAGATTGCAGGAAATTGTTAGCATCCGTGCAATCTAGGTTGGGAGGGTCTCAGGAACAAGAGAAGGTTCATGTTGCAGAGCATTTTGGAGAGGAGTCAGCCTTCTATGCTTTGTGATAAGTAAATTTCCTGTTTGGTTGGTTTTCACATTTTTTTCCTCAAAAATTGTTCGCAGGGTTTCGAATTTTTTTCCTTAAAAATTATTATCTATAATCCACAAATCTTGCGTGGGATTTCTAGGTTTTCACATTTTTTCTTCAAAAATTGTTTGCTGGTTTTTACAATTTTTTCCTCAAAAATCATTTGTAATACGCGAAGTTCGCATGGGATTTGTGATTCGCGAAGTTCTTTGGTTTTGATTGCTTTTTCTCCTCAAAAATCAAGCTTTGTTGCAGTCAGTTTGGGTCGCACCTGCCAAGGCGAACATTTGCAACCGTGGTATTTTGCAGTCAGTTTTGGAGTTGGTACTCTTCTGCAAAAGTGTTTGCTGATTTTTTCCTCAAAGCCATTGTTTCATGCTTCAGTAATTCGTGTGTGCCAGATCTCTAATTCGCGTGTGAAGGCTACATTCGCTTGGGTGGCTTTTGGTACTCTTGGTCATTTACATTCTGCAGATCCTGGGAGGGTCTCTGTAGCAGCAGAGTGTTCTTTGCATCTGTGATCATAGCACTTGTAGTATTTTCTGTAGGGTATTGAGTACGATGACCATTAGGGAGGGTGTTAAAATAATATTAATATCTTCAATAATGGTCATCTTCTATTTTTAGTGGTCATCTTCTATTTTAAGTTGTCGACTTATTTAGCTTGTTAAGTTAGCTTTTTATTATGTAATTAGCTTTTAAGCTTTATTTAGCATTTAGCTTTTTAGTTAATTAGCTTTTAAGCTTTATTTAGCATTTAGATTTTTCTTTTTAGTTAATTAGCTTTTAAGTTTAATTTAGCTTTCACACTTAATTTAGCGTTTAGCTCTTTAATCTTTTATTTTAATGTTATTTTCTAATTATAGAACATCGTCTTGTAACTTCTATATATACGTGTGTATATCGTTCAATGTAATTATCCGATTATTGAATCATTCATTCAATTTATTTTTCATTAATCAGGAGGCACAAATAATTCATAAGTTAGCACGACAAATAAATAAGACTTGAGAGAAGACAAATGATGTGGACATCGATACTCTAAGAATCGATGAATATTATGGACAAGAACAATGCGCTTTATTTAAAGCGATATTTATTTCCTTGATGTCTTAGGGTGGAGAAGATAACAGTCAGCGAAAATGAATTTCACAATAGGGCCAAAGGATTGTTTTGAAGAAGCAATGGTTAGTTCCCAAGAAGCCTATGTTAAAACATAAACTAATGCCCTTATCAACGATTAGTAATTATGAATGGGTGCAAACCCAATTGGGATTAAGGCAGTGATTAAAAGATTTATGTAATGATGCAAGTATGAAAGGGCATGCGATGTGTCTTTCACCAAGTGTCTTATCATTCCACAAATAAGATATAAAAGGCATTTACAATCTCTCAAACATGGATTATCAATCCCGAAAACTTTACTCTTCTAAAATAGAGCTATGATAATATTGTTGGGTTTCCTTATATATCCTCACTGCAATTACTATCTGATGCGAACTATTGAAGATCAATTCAAAGTCAAACCAAAATTAAAATCAATGTTAAAGAGATAGCACAACTGTGTGGCTAAGGAGTGATTTGTATAAATCCTGAAGTAGTGCGATTAAGGTGGATGTTAATCTCTTTGGGTATATCACATGGGATAGCTCAGACTAAGCAAGCGACTTCCAGTCCAGAATCGGATTGGTACACTATTAGTTCTTGTATTCATTCAGATCTTCTCTATCGGGTCAGGGCCAGTAACATATCACCATCAGATATATCAGATACAATAAGTATTGTTGCCAGCAATAAGAAGGAATCGATTGCATAAATGAAAAGATTAATACCATACACCACACTCAGTATCAGTGTTGCTATTGTTAATGTTTGCGTATGCTTAAGGAGATTTTATTTATTTCTCCGATGGTTGTCTTTTCGTTTTGCTGTTCCTTGTTCGGCAATTAGCTGGAAGTATTCTGTCTCCGATCTGTATGTGAGCTGGCAGCAGTTACTTCTTCGTGGATTTCTTCCGTTGAAGTTCTTTGGCTCTTTGTGTATGTCGGTTGTGTAACTGACATCTTCTTTTGGTGTTTGGCCTTCTGTCTTTCTTCTTCGTGAGCTATATTGGGTCGTGTTATGTGTGTTATATATATGTCGAGGAATGTGAAGTTTAGGGTGATTGATATTTTGATGTATTTGATGATTATCGATGAAAAGCTCAAGACTTTGCTGCTGTGACCTTGCATCATCTTCGATCTTCTGATATAATTATTATGTTTAGCTGAGATCATCTGTGTGTGAGGATTTGATCTCTTAAGTTCTGTACACAATTTGTCCATTCAATAAAATATTTTTTGTGTGGCTAGGTTTTTCACCCTCAGGTGGAAGGTTTTCCCAAGATAAATTCTGTGTATCTTGTTCTTGTGAGATTTTCTAAGTTTCAGATTTATGTTTCTAGTTCTAACATTAACATGGTATCAGAGTGAGTCTGAGGTTGTCTCCCTAATAGGAGGCCTCAGGATTCTGGGAGGGTTGCTTGTTTATTGTTTGGTGTTGTTCGATCTATGTTTTCTGAAGACAATGCCATTCTCTAAGCTTTGAATTTCTTGAGCAGCCTTGCAAAACACAATGGGATCTCTGTAGCGCGATTGATCTGAGGGTATCGCATCATGTGAGGTCCACTTTATTGTTTTGGAAGGACAAGATCACGGCTTCTTTGTGTCGTTGCTCTTATCTAGCATCTGCATCCTATCAACTTGTAGTGATCACTTATCACATTGTTGTCATTGCTATTGTCTGCAATCTCTGTCTTGTTCAAAGGAGAGAATACTCAGTATGTGGTGTATTTGAGCAGACCTTGATGCATACCAAAAGATTCCTGATATAAAGAGCAATGCTGGAGGAGTCTTATGAGAAGATAAGACTCAGCTATAGGACTAACTCAATGGGAACCGACAATAAAGAGGTGAAGGCTACACATGTTCTAGGTCCCAGGATCGTGATCTTTTCAACTTCAGAGGGAGCCTGACATTTCAGCTTCAGAGGGAGCTTGACATCCAGCTTCAGAAGGAGCCTGTCATTTCATTAGAGGCAACCTTGGATGAGGAGGTCAGAAGGTTGGTATCAGGGAGCCACATCATCATGAAAGCCCTTGTAATGCATTTTTCTTTGTGATGGAGAAATTTGAGGTGAAAGCCCTTGTAATGCATTTTTCTCTGTGATGGAGAAATTTGAGGTGCAAGCCCTTGTTAATGCATTCTTCTCTGCTAGAGAAGTTTGAGGTGAAAGCCCTTGTTCCACCCTCTGGGAGTAGCCATGGTGGATGTCATGTTGAGAGACTCCATGACAACATCACGTTGAGTGACTCCATGATGAGAGCTTGTGTTTATTTCACTCATGGGAGTAGCCATGGTGAACATCATGTTGAGTGAATCCATGATGCTATCACGTTGAGAGAATCCGTGATAAAATGTTGCTTTTTACACATATGGGTGTAGCCATTGTGTTTGTCATGTTGAGAGACTCTATGACTTGAAAATCAGAAAACAATATCTCCTTTGCTAAGAGGGAGTGTAAATGTTTGCGTATGCTTCAGGAGATTTTATTTATTTCTTTGATGGTTGTCTTTCCGTTTTGCTGTTCCTTGTTCGGCGATTAGCTGGAAGTATCCCGTCTTCAATCTGTATGTGAGCTGGCAGCAGCTACTTCTTCGTGGATTTCTTCCGTTGAAGTTCTTTGGCTCTTTGTGTATGTCCGTTGTGTAACTGACATCTTCTTTTGGTGTTTGGCCTTTAGTCTTTCTTCTTCGTGAGCTATATTGGGTTGTGTTATGTGTTATGTATATGCCGAGGGATGTGAAGTTTAGGGTGATCGATATTCTGATGTATTTGATGATTATCGATGAAAAGCTCAGGACTTTGCTGCTGTGACCTTGCATCATCTTCAGTCTTCTGATATAATTATTATGTTCAGCTGAGATCATCTGTGTGTGAGGATTTGATCTCTTTAGTTCTGTACAGAATTTGTGCATTCAATAAAATATTTTTTGTGTGGCTGGGTTTTTCACCCTCAGGTGGAGGGTTTTCCTAGGATAAATTCTGTGTATCTTGTTCTTGTGAGATTTTCTAAGTTTCAGATTTCTGTGTCTTATGTTTTTGGTTCTAACATTAACAGCTATCATGAGTGGAAAAAGTCTATTGCCTAATTCCTCTTGATATATCAGGAAAAGCAAGTGTCTCTACTTGTACATGTGTTAGAACACTATATGACCCTTTATGACACCATATGATGCCTTATGACACCATATGACTCATTAGGACATCATACTGTCCTAAGGGGTCATATGGTGCCATAAGGCGTCATGTCGTGTAATAGGATGTTAAAAGGGGTCACATGGTGTTGTTAGGGGTCATATGGTGTCCTACCCCACGCATGTGTTAAAACACCATATGACCTCTTAGGACACCATACGATAGCTATATATATATATATATATATATATATATAGCTTATGACAGATTGGAATAACTGTGCATAATTCCTAGGGTTATATCAGGTGTTACCATTAATCATAATTGAAGGAAGGAATACCACGTGGGGGGGTCTTTGATTTGACAGAGATATCAGAATTTAAGAAAAAGGACTTCAGTAGATATTCAGATTTATTAGTATTGAAATAGCTTGCCAAAGTGCTTTGTGGCCCCACACAATAATCCTATAATTAAAGAATTCTCAAACAATTCTCAAACAGTGTTTGCAGCAATTAGAAAGGTTTGGAGATTCCACAATTATTATTGTGTTTTTAGCAGCAGCTCCACTAAGGGGAATGGGACCCACTTGGAAGCCTTTTGAATATGGATTGTGGTTTTTATTTTAGCCCCACTTAAGCTTTACAGATTATTGGTTGTGATTTAAGCAATCAGCATTACCAAAAGGTCAACAATGGTCTGAGAGGAGTCAACAACGTGTTGAAGATTGAAGATTTTTGTTTGGGAAAATTATTTGTGTTTTCTACCCATTCTCCACTAATTGCGAGATACCAATCAGATGGTCTAAGGGGATGTTTACAATATAGAAACACATATCTCAAATAAGAGAATCTATCAAGATAAGTACTACTTTCGCAAACTAGCCTTAAAACTTTAAGTTGAATATTATAATGAAATATATTTAATTTTGATAAAATTATATTTATTATTGTATTACAACTCACTTTAAGTAAGGATTGTTGTTTCAGGACTAAATCAAGGAGAATTCCGAATGGGAGCATTTCACCTCTTCCCATGTGTACGTTGTTCATAATGTTGGCTATTAAGTGAGAAGAGAAAGCCCATTACACAAATGAAACAAAGATAATTGGCACAGGGAATAAGACCTTGATATTGATGTAGTGCTTTTAACCAATGCCAATCAAAATAAGTGAGGCATATAAACTGTATTAAAACTTAGTAATTACATCATTTGAGATCCAGGGTCAAACCTTAATTTGGAAGTTTTTCAGATCAAGGTTGACATATCAACTCTTATAATAGCATAGATCCAAGGTGGTACGTAAATAGCCAGCTAGGTCATTAATAGTACCAAAATTAATAGTCAGATAGCACCGAAAACTGTTTTTACCAAGCCATAGTACTACCATCAATAACACCTGGATATGTAATAACTTGGCAAGGTATTAGCTTAAATCCCAATAATTTTTCTGCAATCAACTCAATTTTACTCTTTTTGATCTCCTAGTTCCTAGAATGGGAAAGGTGAGAGCATATGTTTTAATGAGGATAGAAGAAAATTAATTGAAAAGTGTTGGCGGCAAGCTGACCAACTTGCAATTTAAAATAATCATACAATTTCTCTAGCCAACTGGCAAATAGTGAGTGCAAATGAAGTTGCATCAATGCCAAAATGGCTGATTAACTCACCTGATTCCAATTCATGCAATGCAGGGCGGAGAATGATAAAAAATAAATGGGATCTAGCTGTATTACTGTCCAAGGATGTATTACAATGGAAGAACATTCACTGGCGGTACAACCTTCTAGTATTCCAATGAAAAAGATAGGAAACAGTTATTTTCCTTAACAGTTACATTCAAACATTTTGTCAAGTATTCATCTATCATTCTGAATTTGAGAGCATTTTGTCAAACAGTTAGCTAGCAAATTGAAACACATAAAATATTTTCTTGGATTAAGTGATGATCAACTGTTGTAGTTGGGTCAAATAGTCTGATATATTGCTTCCTTGCTATTGTTGGACTATAATGTGCTGATTAAAATCTGAAATAAACTCAAATCTTCATGATGCCCCTCTTTGTCTTTATATTGAAGATCTGATTACCGCACTTGTAACATTAAAATCTACACTTTAGAAGTTGGTGCTGCTCAATTGATGTCTGAACAACTCTTCTTATCACCTTTAGTGAAAGTCCCAAGTTGAAATAGCCTAAAATACTGATTTTTGCACTTCTCAATGCTGTATGGTCATTGAAATCAAAGAAGCAAAAAACCCCCCAAAATCGCGACTATACGTGATTAATCGCGGATCCGCCAGCTTGCCGATTTTTTCCCTTAATAAATCGCAATTTTATGGTCAACATTTTTCAACGGTTAGTTCGTGATTAAATCGCGTTTTAGTCGGCTAAAAAATCACATTTAATCGGTGAAAGAAAGGCAAACCCTAAAAAAACCTTGCGCGATGTCTCTTAAATATGGTCGAGCAGGAGGAAGGAAGAGCTGACGTGAAGAAAGAGCTACACCTGCGACAACGGAGTCGGGTCACGAAGTGAAAAAGTCTGGCCTTTGCAATTCTCATTTGAAATATATTTTGTCAACATTAAGAATATTAATAGAGTAGGCATTACTTTGTGTCGGGGAGATTCAATATGGCCTTCAAACCTTAAATAATATTTATGTTTAAAATATTTTTTTCATATACATTTTTTATTAAAACATTCAATTTTGCTTTTATCGGATCTTTATTTTTATAATCTTTTTAATTTTATTATTGATTTCATTTTTCAATTTTTTTTTTATCATATCTTTATTTTTAGAGATTATTGTTTACTTATTATATATTTTTTTAATAAAATTAAAAAATATTTTTATTTTTGTGTATAATTTAGGGAATCAATACAAAAATTATTTATTTTGGGATCCATTTTTATATAAACAATTAATATATTGACTCGAATACATCTTTTATTTGAACTCTTTTTTAAGATTAAACAGATCTATATTCAATCTCTATATAAATAACATAACGAATTATTTTATAACTTTCTAAAATTAATATAACTCAACTTTCTATTTCTTAGATTTAACTTTTAACATTATTATAATTGTTCTATATACCTATTCTTTAAATCATGCTATAGGTGTAGTCTTTTTTACATGCTATGATTAACTGTAAAGTCAAAATGTTTTACTGTTAAAGAATAAGTCTTCCTCACCAATTTTTTTTTTTCTTCAACAATAGTAAATATTCATAAAATTTAAAAGATATCCAAATAGAGGTTACTTGGTTATCATTGTGAAATAAATTTATTTTCTTGATTATAATCTTCTCTAATTAATAAAATAAATATATATGAACTTTATAGTCTTGCACTTGCTAGCAACTTAGTGTCTGCCATAGGTCAAATTGATAACACTTTGTACACTAGATTTGACATGAAGTAACAATAGCAGAAAATTTTCCATGTTCTTCTACATGGGCAAAAACAAGAACTATAGTGGAAGACGAGCCAATTGACCTCGACAAGATTGATCAAGAGTTTGAGAGGATTGATGTTGATGATGATGATGATGATTTGCTTGAGCTTGATGATTTTGATATCATGGGGGAAGCTAACCTGGATCTTGAATGGATTGAACGAACTCAGACACACTCTAACCCAGGAGCTTCATCATCATTGGTTACATTTGATTTTTTGGAGCCTTGTACTTAGTTTATAGGTTGACTTTGTACAAAGTTACAAACTATATTGTAATTGACATTTTGACAGCTATCACCATCTAGTTATTATTTATATTGTGGTATGTTTCATGCAATGTAATCAGCAATATGAATAGTAATAACGAAAATTTATTTTCTACAATTCATGTGTCGAAGTCTCTATTTTATCTACTTACAATATCTCTATGCTAAGGAAATGCCCTTAAATATAGAAAAAGGATAGTTTTTGATCATTTTTCTACAATTTTTTACATTTTTTTATAAATCTGATTTTTTCCCGATTTATTTCCGATTTTTTCAAAAAATCTTATACTTTTGGTTTGCCGATTAATTGCTCAAGCGATTAATGCTTCTTTGATTGAAATACCAGTACACACAAAATCAAATTCACACATCACACTCTTATTTTCTTACTTTTTCGGAATATATAAATCACACTAAACATTGAATCCATATGAAACACCAAGAATCTCTGCAAACCCAAAATTCTGAAAACCACAAACCACAACCAAATACCCATTGAATCTAAAACTCAATTTGCAATTTTCAACACAATTGTTATTCCTGCATGAAAGCACTTGAAATGGAATGAGGGTCATTACTTTTTCGAAAAAATGTTATTTTTTTCCTCATTAAGTATAACACTTTGCCTTTTCATTGCTTTTTCATTACTTTTCTGAAAAAGTATTTTTCCCTTAATAAAATAACATAAAGCGTCTTTATGACCACTTTTCAGCACCTTGAGCCTAGCAACACTCTATCTGCACACTTAAGCACCTTCTTAAATAATAAACTATAAGTTGTCATTTAATTTAATTTTTTTGACAACTGTAATATTTAATTGTTGAATTAATTTTCCTTTTAAATCATCCCAAGGTCTTACAAATTGTTTTAAAATAAACTAATTAAATTGCCTTGATAATTCCACCAACTTCTTAAGTTCATAGGACTTTAGTCCATAGAAAGTTGGTGCTATCCAAGGATGATGGACTTCTCTTAGAAGTTTGGATTGCTTCTTGAATGTCAGATTTGCACATGGAAAGTACCATTGTTTACATATTGGTTCTAGGAACTTGTTGCTGCTATTAGAATTTCTTTTTGAAAAAGATGATGCTGTCAGAATTTTTTTCCAAGAAAGCTAACACTATGTAAGAAAGTTGTAGTTTACAAGAATTTTAGTATGGATTAGAAAAGGGGACATTACAAGATAACCTTGCATATATAAATACTAACAATATGATTACCATCACTATATCTATCAGATTAGCTAGAGCTAATATGTTCAAATTGTTGGCATCATACTAACTACCATATTGCTTTCACCAAAATTATAATTCTACGATAGTTGGAAGATTTCCTTCTAGCCTTCGATGCATGCACAATCACATTGTCATCTTGCTGCTTATTCTCCACTGGCAGTAGCTTTTGTGTTGCAATTCCTACTTAAATGAGAGGAAGGCCAACTGCAATGGCCATGGATGTAGTAATTTAGATTCTCTTGTTAACTTTATATGCTTGAATATCTTCTGAAAGGATTGGTGGGCGTAACTCCTCAACACCATCATATCCTTCTTTGAAGATTGTAAGCTATTCAAGAATAACGACTTCTTGGTTTACATTGGTTTCGTCATGTCATGGATTTGATTCCTTAGGGAGAAAATATATTTAAATTGTTTGGCCATGTGACCAATAGTGATACCTTGTCTATCATGAATTGAAGAGATAGATCTCCTTCCTTGCAAGTTTTCACAAGTACAATTTCTTACCTTCTCACCATCCGTCTTCATCGAGTAAGAAGAATCTAATCATTGCTGGTTCACAAACATTTGGTTCAAAGATGTTAACAAACTATAATTGGTTTTAAAGCTGAGGAAGTTGCAAACTATGTGGCACCTATTGACTCAAGTTGTTTCACATTGATGTAATCTCTCATCAAGGTAACTTGTCAAGGGTTATTGTAAATGTATTTGAAGATGTTCTAGTGTATTCCACCATAGATTTCGCTCATCAAGTTTCTCTGTGTCCTCCAATAGTGGATCAAGGCAATGGGGAGTGCAAAGGGGTCAGAAATGTGTTGGTTACCCCTCCTCAAGTAGTCTTTCTTTTGCTACATATGCTACAGCATAATTTGTTACAACTTGTACCAAATTTTCTATATCAACCTTTAACCGGATTCAAATTCTTTGCATTCTTGACTTTGTTAATGGCATTAACGGACCTTAGGGACACCATTTCACCATTGGAAGTAACTAGAAAGTTATGAGTGTGTTTTTTTCCATTTGTCAACTCATTTGATAATATGGTTCATCCATAGTTTGGTCAATGCTTATTTTCTTTTCCACAATTTCTTTGTATTTGCCATTGCTTTCTTGGAGCAATGACCCACTTTTGTCATGTGGAGAAGGTGCTTTGTTCCCTTTCTTTGCAACGGTCTAAATTTTTTTTCCTCCTTTTCTTTTTTTTTTTCGAGGGGGAATCAGCGGTGGCAACCCAACGATTTGGAGCTTCTCTCAGAGTTCACCTTGCATCATTGTTCTATTAGAATAATATTCTTTATTGTTACTTGATGGTCAATTATGTAAATATTGTAAAATTAGTTTCTTTCTATTTTTTACGATTGTTTCTTTTTAGAAACATCATTGTTGTAATTCTTTATAATGATCTTTCTCATCATTTGTTAATACAATTAAATTTTTACCGGTTACTTCTTAGTAATATGGTATTAGAGCCTGATTAAAAATTTTGGAATTTTTTTCAAAGTTTTTTTTTGATCTTCGGGCTTGTGTTCGTCTAGTTTTTTTGACACTTGTGTGTTCGTGCTTCTGCATTGAGGGTCTTTTGAAAAATTTTGGCTCGCGATTTTCTCTGTTTGGTGGCATTTTCCCGCCCGTCGTGTTCACCTTTGATTTTTGTTTAAGAAAGTATGCCCACATCTTAAGACTGAAATCATCAACAAAAAGTAAGAAATACTTGCACCCAGTAACAGAAGGAGTATTCATTGGACCACACCATAGACTCCTCAGCAAAATGGCATTGTAGAACATCGCAACCTCACCATTACAAAAATGGCTAGGTCTGTGTTGGAACGCAAAAATGTTCCTAAGAAGTATTAGGCAGAAGTAGTGTTTATTGTAGTCTATCTCCTTAATAGGTCTCCCACTCATGCTGTTAAAGGGAAGACTCTTGAGGAAGCTTGGACTGGTCGCAAACCCAGGATCAATCATCTGAAAGTTTTTGGCTCCTTAGCATATGTATGGATTCCAAATGCCAAGCGCTCTAAGTTGGATTCCAAGAGATAGAAGCTTATGTTTACAGGGTACAGTGACAACCATAAGGCTTACCGATTGATTGATGTAGACACTGATCGTCTCATCTTCAGTCGTAATGTTGTCTTTGATGAAGATCGAGGACCATTTCAACTTTCCTCGTCTGAGCAGAATTTTGATTAGCCTTTGAAGGCTTCTGATTTGGGTGTCCGTCATCCATTTGGTTCACCTGATGGGAGGGATGATGCAGATTCTGTATTTGATGATGCACTACCTGAATTTCCTCCGAATGATGCTAATCTTCCACCTCCAGTTCCAGTTATTCCTCCTCCATCTGATGTTGGCACATCTACTCTCCGGCCTAAATGGTGGGCTAAGACAATCAATGATCTTCGTCCTGATGAGCTCATTGAGGGTAGATCTTCCAGAAATAAGGGCAAGCAACAAAATACAATTAACTTTGCTCTCATGGCCAACATCCATAGTATTTATGAGCCTCAGACCTATATATAGGCAAAAGGGATTCCAGAGTGGGAATAGGCAATGGATACAGATTACTAGAGCCTTATGGAGAACAACACTTGGGTTCTCTCCGATCTTCCTCTAGGGAAGAAGCCCATTAGCTGCAAATGGGTGTATAAGGTCAAGTATCATGTGGATGGTAGTTTAGATAAATACAAGGCCAGATTAATTGCTCGAGGATTCACACAACGGGAGGGCATTGATTATGAGGAGACCTTTGCTCCTACTGCCAAGATGAGTACCATTCATCTTCTTCTCGCTATTGCAGCTCAGTTTGGATAGAAAGTCCATCAGATGGATGTTAAGAGTGCCTTCCTCAACGACGAGTTGCAGGAAGAAGTCTACATGACGCAGCGTCCTGGTTTCAAGGTTGTCGGCAAAGAATATCAAGTATGTAGACTCAAGAAAGCATTCTATGGACTCAAACTATTACAAAGTAATTGGTAAATATTTGCTTAATATTAACAGAGATCAATAGATCTTTATATACAAGAAGAAAGACGATGTTTCCTTAGGAAACGATCTTGAAGAATAGAAACATTCTATTCTAGCTAACAGTTAACTAAGTATTTACAAAATATTACAGTAGATAACCATTAACAATAAATAGAAACTATCTATTATCGTAATACCCTCCCTTAATGGTTAATCTATCCACTACACCAAGCTGTCCTCTGAATTTGACAAACTTATTTGGACCAAGTGGCTTGGTGAGAATGTCTGCAGTCTGATCCGCTGTAGGAACATACTGCAAGTCTATGATCCTGTCTTCAACCAGCTGCCATATGTAATTGACAATGAACATCTACATGCTTGGTTCGTTCATGGAAGACTGGATTCCGTGCTAACTTGATAACGCCATCGTTATCAACAAACAAGGTGATCGGTCTTGCTGGTGACATCTGCATATCCCCAAGCATCCGATGAAGCCAGACAACTTCACAACCTTCCTTAACTGCCCCTCTGTATTTTGCCTCTGTAGAGGAGAGAGAAACAACCTGCTGCTTCTTACTGGTCCATGTGACGACACCGGATCCCAAACTAAACACATATCCAAAAGTTGACTTTTTATTGTCAACAGAGCCGACCCAATCTGAATCTGTGAATCCACGGAGTCTAGGATTAGAACTCCGAGAGTAGAGAATTCCATAATCAGTAGTGCCCTTCACATAACGAAGCACACACTTTGCGGCTATCCAATGATCAGCCTTGGGAGCTGTCATAAAGCGTGAAATGTAGCTGACTGCGAAGCTGATATCAGGTCTAGTAGTAGAGAGGTAGATGAGGCTACCTACTAGTTGCTTGTATGTAGTATCATCAACGGGAGGAGAATCAGACTGGGCTGATAACTTCAGAGCTTTCTCCATAGGTGTAGATGCAGTCTTGCAATCCTGCATACGAAACTTGTCTAATAGGGCCCTAGCATATTTAGACTGAGAAATGAATATACCAGAAGGCTACTGCCAAACCTCAACACCTAGGCAATAATGCATGAGGCCAAGGTTAGTCATGTCAAAAGACTGGGATAAACTCTGTTTGATTCCCTGAATCAAAGATGCCGAACTGTCGGTGATGATCAAATCATCCACATAAATGACCAGAAGGATGATATCACTGTCAGTAGTTTTGATGTACAAGTTTGAGTCTGAAGAACTCCTCTTGAAGCTTTGATCACTGAGGTACTTATCAATTTTCATGTACCATGCCCTAAGGGCTTGCTTCAAACCATAGAGAGCTTTCACCAGTCTGAGAACCTAGTGTTCTTTACCTGCAACCTTGAAACCTGGAGGCTGCGTCATGTAGACCTCTTCTTGTAGGTCACCATTCAGGAAAGCACTCTTGACGTCCATCTGATGGACCTTCCAGCCAACCTGTGTTGCCATGGCTAGGACTAATCTGATAGTGCTCATCTTTGCTGTAGGAGCAAAGGTCTCCTCATAATCAATGCCCTGACGCTGAGAAAAGCCCTTTGCAACTAAACGAGCTTTGTACTTATCCAAAGTACCATCAGACTTGTATTTGATTTTGTAGACCCATTTGCAGCCAATGGGTTTCTTCCCTGGTGGAAGATCAGAAAGTTCCCAGGTGTGATTCTTCAACAGGCTTTGGTGTTTAGATTGCATAGCCTGTTCCCACTCTGGAATACCTTTGGCCTCAGAGTATGTCTGAGGTTCAAACACACTGTGAATGTTGGCCATGAGAGCAAAATTAACTATCCTTGCAGGTTTGCTCTTTTTTCGGCCTACCATTTAGGCCGGAGAGGAGAAGGACCAACATTAGCATCAGGAGATGCTCTATGATTAGGTTCCTCATCGGAAGAATCCGGATCAAAATCAGGTGAAGCATCTGCAAATCTGGGTGATCTTGCAGGAGAAGCCAGAGTTGTATGTACAGGAATCACCAGGATAACTGGAGCTACTGGAGCTGTAGGAGCCCTCCCATCAGGTGGACCTAATGGAAGTCTAACTCCCAAATCATGAGCCTTCATAGGCTGGTCTGCTAAATCAGGAATGAGAGAGATAGGCATGAAGGTTCCTCGCTGTTCATCAAAAACTACATCACGACTATACAGGAGACGAGATGTCTCAATGCCATTCAAGCGGTAAGCTTTCTGAAGACTACTGTATCCAGTAAGCATAAGTTTCTGGCTCTTGGCACCCAACTTGGTGCGTGAAGCATCAGGGATCCAAACATAAGCAAGGGAGCTGAAAACCTTCAGATGACTGATTTTGGGCTTGTGACCTGACCAGGCCTCTTCCGAAGTCTTGCCTTTGACCGCCACAGTGGGTGACTGGTTCAAAAGGTAGACTGAAGTGTTAACTGCTTCTGCCCAAAACTGCTCAGAACATGTCTGTGGTTGAGCATGGATCTAGCCATCTTAGTGATTGTTCTGTTCCGACGTTCAACTACACTGTTCTGTTGGGGTGTGTGGGGTGTGGTTAACTAGCGCTTAATGCCATGAATATCACAGGAGCTAGAGAATTCATTAGAACAAAATTCCCCCCCATTATCTGATCTAAGAGCAATAACAGATTTCCCAGACTCTTTTTCAACTAGAGGTTTAAACTTCTGAAATACAGTAAACGCTTCTGATTTCTTTGCAAGAAAATAGACTCGCATTTTTCTATTGAAATCATCAACAAACAACAGAAAATACCTGGACCCAAGAATAGAAGGAGTAGCCATAGGGCCGCAGATATCAACATGAACAAGATGAAGTACCTGAGAAGCCCGCCATGAATCGCCACTTTTGAAGGGTGTGCGATGTTGCTTCCGAGCTTGGCATGCATCACAAACTCCAAGCTGCTGAGTTTGAATCTCTAGCAATCTGAGGACAAGCGCGTACCGAGCAAGCTGAGCAAGATAGCGCACATTTAAGTGCCCATATCGCTGATGCCAAAGTGTACTGAGAGAAGATTGCCGAGCAGCCATAGTGAGGTCTTGAGAAACACCAGAATCTGCAAGTTTGAAAAGACCATGATCCTCAAGACCAACTGCAACAACTGACTGAGTCTCCCGATCAATGATGGTGCATTGATGTGAATTGAAGGTGACATCCAACCGTGGAGAGTGTCGCAACATCTGACTGATTGAGAGTAGATTGAGTTCCGTCCCTGGAATGTGGAAGACATCGAGGAAAATGAGATTCCTCCCAGAAGATTGAATCTGAATGTTGCCTTTGCCAACAACCGTGTATTCTTCCCCGCCACCAAATATAACAGAATTTGAATAAGGCTGGTAGTCAGTGAACCAGTCTCGACGGTGGGTGAAATGACGAGAGGCACCTGAATCAATATACCAGGCAAATGATTTGACATGATCTGCGGGTCTTTTAGCCATGAAGGCGTAAAAGGTAGATTCTATCTACTCAGTGTGCTCTGCACTGCTCGCTTTGGGCTGCGAACTAGATTGCTTAGTTTGGGCAGCTAAGCGCTTCCGACATTCAACCTTCATGTGACCATACTTGTGGCAGTAGTTGCATTGAATGTTCTTTTTGTTGGAGCCTTCTGATGCATGAGCAAAGGGTTTCTGTTGAGAAGACTGCTGAGAATGAGACTTGCCCTTATCCTTGTGAAAAGAATTAGCAGCAAAGGCTTGTTTTGTGGAGGTGGAGCTGGAACTGCTATCGAATTGCTGTGTCCATTGATCTTGTTGAAGCAGAAGTGTGCAGAGATCTGTGAACTTCAGATCAACACCAGTAGAAGTGATATTGAGAGTTTCGATAAAATGCGCGTAGGACTTTGGTAAACTTTTAAGGTTGATTACCACAATGTCGTCTTCCTCCATCTTGCGTCCAATGGCAAGCAACTGATCACGGATTTCCTGAATCCTACTCAGGTGATCTTGGAACGATTTTCGCTCATCCATGACAATAGAAAACAGAGTGTTCTGGAGAAAGAAGGCCCTGCTTTTATCAGAAGTCTCGTGTAGGGTTTTGAGATGCGCCCATATCTCGGTAGCTGTTTTGCCGGATGGAATTTGAGGGAGCTGATCATCAGCTACGGATAATTTGAGAAGCATCACTGCCTCTCGATTATGCTGGTCATATGCAACCTGATCAAGACCAGTTGTAGTCGGACACTGAGTGGTACCTCAAACCACTTGATCGCTGCCACGATATTCGAAGATGGTTAGCATCCGCTGCTTCCACGTGCTATAGTTCCGACCATTGAACTTCTGATTTCCCTCGAGCAGAATATTTGTCAGAGATGCCATGGCACAAATTTTCATGAAAAACCGAGAAGGCACGTACTTTGAGGCAAAATATCGGAGGACCCAGAAAAAATGAAGAGGCATCCAGAAGAGAGCTTGAAAAACCCAAAAAGAATATGTTGTCGGAATTTGGATTTGCTGGCTCGAAAATTGAGGCACCTAGAAAAAAACGGACGATAGCCCAGTTGAGCTCTCGAAAAACCCACCACGAATCTGTGCTTAGAAATTTTTTTCAACTGAATCTGGAGGGTCAAAACCCTAGCCGAAAGTCGGAAAACGTAGGTTTGACCAAGTTGCAGGTTGCAGAAAAAAATGGCGGGTCTATACTCGCCAGACAGACATGCGGGGTCACCGCGGTAGGCAGAAGACACAGTCCTTAACAACCTCGCCAAGAACAAATTTCGAAAATAGAAGATTTCAAAAAAACGGAAAAAATTGTTTGAAAATCTTTTGAAAACAAAAAAATTTTGAAAATCTGCAGCAAAACCAAGAGGCCCGAAAAATCTCAGAAAAGAATTCACAAATTCTTTATTCAGGTTGTGATACCATATTACGAAGTAATTGGTAAATATTTGCTTAATATTAATAGAGATCAATAGATCTTTATATACAAGAAGAAAGACGATGTTTCCTTAGGAAACGATCGTGAAGAATAGAAACATTCTACTCTAGCTAACAGTTAACTAAGTATTTACAGAATATTACAGTAGATAACCATTAACAATAGATATAGATAGAAACTATCTATTATCGTAATACAAACAGGCTCCTCGATCGTGGTACATCAAGATTGATCAGTACTTGGTTGCTCATGGTTTTCAGCGTAGTCCTTGTAATCTATATATCAAACACTTTGGTGATGATATTTTCTTTCTTGTTGTCTATGTGGATGACTTGATCATTGTTGGCAGTTTGGCACATTTGATTGCAGAAATCAAACAAGACTTGTGCCAGGCATTTGATATGACAGATTTGGGGCTTCTCCATTATTGTTTAGGTGTTGAGGATTGGCAGACTGATGATACCATTTTTATTTCTCAGTCTAAGTATGCTAGGAACTTGCTTGATAGGTTTCGAATGCAGGATTGCAAACCTACTTCCATGCCTATGGAGACATGACTGAAGTTGTCAACCAAGTCTGATTCTCCTCCTGTAGATGCAACACGATTCAGGGAACTAGTGGGCAATCTCATCTATCTTACTGCTACTAGACCTGATCTCAGTTTTGCAGTGAGTTACATTTCACGCTTCATGACAGCCCCCAAGGCTGATCATTGGGTAGCAACGAAGCGTGTGCTGCGTTATGTGAAGGGCACGTCTGATTATGGACTTCTTTACACTTGGAGTCACGATCCTAGACTCAGCGGTTTCACAGATTCAGATTGGGTAGGTTTGGATGATGACAGGAAATCAACCTCTGGGTATGTGTTTAGTTTGGGATCTAGTGCAGTCACATGGACTAGTAAAAAGCAGCAGGCAGTAGCTCTCTCCTCGACAGAAGTAAAGTATCGAGGAGTAGTTAAGGCAGCATGTGAGGCAGTTTGGCTTCGCTGGATGCTTGTGAATATGCAAATATCTCAAGCAGGTCCGACTCCCCTGTTCTCTGATAATCAGGGGGTTCTCAAACTTGCCAAGAATGTAGTCTTCCATGAAAGAACTAAACATGTAGAGCTTCATTGTCATTACATTCAGCAGTTGGTTGAAGACAGATTAGTTTAGTTGCAGTATGTTCCAACTGCGGATCAGACTGCAGATATTCTCACCAAGTCTCTCAGCCCAGATAAGTTTGTTAAATTCAGGAAGCAGCTTGGTGTTGTTGACAGATTGACCATTAAGGGAGGATATTAGAATAATATTCTTTATTGTTATTTAATGGTCAATTATGTAAATATTGTAAAATTAGTTTCTTTCTATTTTTTACGATTGTTTCTTTTTAGAAACATCGTTATTGTAATTCTTTATAATGATCTTTCTGATCATTTCTTAATACAGTTAAATTTTTACCAATTACTTCTTAGTAGTATTCTCAAGACAAGGTGAACCCTCCCCATAAACCCCTTGGGCTGCAACAGTCAACGTTGTGAACTGATTTTCTTAATATGGGCTTTCTGCCATGTTGAAAGGAAGGTTGTCAGAGTACGAAAAATTTGTACATGCCATGTTTGCTTCATTATGCTTGTCTTGCTTCCAACTTTTTCCTTCAAGCAAAGGTTGTGATCCTTGTGTGATTTGTGGAACAAAAGAACCCTTTTGACTAGACTTTGCTAGAGGTCAATGAAGTGCATGTTTAGCAAATCTGTCAACTGTGATTGGGGGAGTCCACAATCTCTATTATATCTTCCTCCAATTCGTGCACCATATTAGGATTCATCACTATATTCACTCCCATACAACCTTTGGCTCATCAGTTCGACATAATTTCATGTCACAACTAACAATTTGTGCAAGATGGTATTTGAGGCAATTGATGTCTCTACTTATCTTACGAATGGTCTTGGTACACTATGCTTCCAAGTAGCATCCCTTCTATCAATGCTTTGCCTTTGACTTCTTGATGCCATTGGACGCAAACCTTGGCATTGAAAAAGTAAGAAAAACAAATTTAATAGCTGCAAATCCTACTAGCATTGAAAAAAATAAAATAAAAATGTAGAACTGTGACTTAGAAAAATAAATAAAAACACACAATTTTAAATGCAGAAACTCTACTTTAATCCAAATATATGTGAAACTGAATGAAAAGTCAAGAATTCAAAAATGTAAAAGAAATCGGGAATAGCTTTTAAAAAAAAATAAAAATACTTTTACAGAAAAATAGCTTCTGTAGTTGCCTTAAATTGCCTTCAATTGCTCAAAGGATAGCTGATGAAGTTCAGGTCCAATAGAGTTTTAAAAATTAAAATTTCCTTGTTTCTCCAAGTATTTTCAGTGTCTGGAGCAATTTTTTTTACTTATTCTGTGGGCTGTGTCTGCAACATGTCAATGAGTCCAAATTGTGGACTCACCGAGTTCTTGTGGCAAGTCCACTTCTTGGACTTGTGAGGACTTAGGCCCAAAGAAAATCGGAAGTTCCTCACTTTCTGATTTGATTTGTGAGTACACTGAGATTTCTTAAACTATGATTTATGGAGAAGGTTGTGATGATCCACACAAGGCACAGTTATTATAAAGTATAAATATTATGCAATTTATTATTGTGCAAATGCTGGATTTTACTTAAATGGGAAATTATTTATGACAGGGTTAGAGATCTTATAAGGTTACTGTCTACCAATGATAGGTAGGCCAAAGATTCTTTATTTCAGAAACATAATTATGGATAAGGAAGATGCTCCAAGTGGGATTTTTCTTCACCTCATGCTATTTAGTTCTGCATACAGATGTATTGGATAAGTTTTAGGGAGAAGTGCTGGTCGAATAATGGGCCAAAAGAGAGAATTTATTGGGCAGCAAAGAATGTGACACACCAAGTATTCTAGCCAAGTATTGAAACAAGATAAATTTTGGGTGGTAGAGATCTTACGACCTCACCAGTCATGATGGAAGAAGCATTTTCTTAGCCACAGAAAATGGTGGTTGTGGAACATACATGGTTCAGAAGGTCACTTGGTCTGGAGGATCTAATGTATACTCATTAACATTTGTGTGCAAATGAAAGGCACAGATCTAGCCTACAGGATAAACATGTTTTTCCTGTTGCCAAGTGGGGCAGTTTGTTTATGATTGTCTGAACTTTAAAATGAAAGAATGCACTCTCCCTATTATTGAATGGGCAGAAACATGTTGGTAGTAGGTCCCATTAAGTGAAGGAATGTGGGATTATAGTGTCTTTTTGATAACAGGAGACACTGAAGCGGAGCCTAATCCAGAGCCTGTCCTAGCGAAAAATAAAGAGGATGAATGATTATCTTGTCAAAAAAGTTTAATTCACCTATATGAATTTTGATCATAAAAGAAATTTAATTCCATTGATGAATCAGTCAAAGCCATAGAATGGCACACCACAGGCTGAACCAAGTTTCAGTAACATATTTCTTATTCCCTGAGGAAGAGATGATAAATGTTTAAAATATTCAGTATCTACCATAACTTCTAGTAGCAAAGCAAACATACTATTTTGTAAGCTGCTGGAAGATAATTTTTATAGAAATGAAAATTGGTAAAAAGTGTACGAGTTTTGATGCTTTACTTGATACAGTGAGCCCAATAATGTCGGCTAAGATTAATTTTTTCTGCATTTGTGAATAGTTAAGATCAAAATTTTGCTAAAGCGTTTGTGTAAATATTCTGCAAATCATTACCATTCATGTGCTGAGCTCCACATAAATGGGATGCTATTTGTGATGGAGCTATATGTGTCTTTGGAACAAGGGGTGGATATCATACTAATTATAGATAGTTACTGTCCAATAACAATTACCAAAGATTACATATTATACTAACATAAGGAGAGATTAGCAAGATTCTCCAAGGACTTCAATTCTGTAAAATGTTCATAATCTTAATATGCAGCAAGGTCCTCTATGTAATCCGAGTCTTCTACTACTACTAATAGAAATTTTTGCATGAATTTGCAGAAAATGTTATCTCTGATTGTTCATGCCAAGTGTTTTGCTTGATAGGCAGTCGATCCCGTAGATCCCTACTTATGTGAATATACACAAAAAAATGTCAAATGTGATTTTTTTTTATCTCCAGCCAGTTCAATCTTTTAGAATTTAGACATTTCCATGCTCCTCTGTATAGATATATTTTTCCGTCATTGAGAATTAACATCTTTATTCAAAATATTATCGACAACAAAAGATGCAAATCCATCTTGCTTGTCATTCATGTGTATTTCCACCAAGATACAATGTTATTCTGATTCTGGGAACTGTTGTGACGTATTCACACATCGCCCCATTGCAAATGGGGACCCCTACCTTTTTGCTTTCTAGGGTTTTGTTTCTAGGTCTTTTAGGGTTTTGTCTGTTAGCCTTTGCATGCTGAGTGTCACCAGGGGGATCGCTAGATAGCAGGCTCTGCTTGAGCTAGGGTGAGTCAGTGGATGCTCCAGGTTAGGGTTTCGTTCAAGCTCTTCCTTTGTCTTAGTTGTGTCTTGTTTGAGTTGAAGTGAGTCAGTGAGTCACCGTCATCTCTCAGGGTTAAGATTGATCTAATTGGTGAAAAATGAGATCCTAGGCATGATTTGATGAGAAGAAGATCAAAGGAGGCCAGACTGGGTGAGATGAGCAGAATAGGTCAAGAAGTTTGAGCAAAACTCAAATTTCGCTCCTGACCCTTCCAGAGGGTCTAGGGCGAAATTTCATAACCTAAAATTGATCTAGGTCAGTGTATGGTTGAGAAAGTTGGCGAAGGACATGGAAGGAAATTGATTTAGGATCATGTCTAGGGCAAAGTCAAGATAGTTTGAGAAGGGATTTGAGCTTAGAATAGGAAATTTGCTCTTGACCCTTCCAAAGGGTCTAGAGCGAATTCCTCCATTTGACCCTCAATTTTGGCCTTAGGCGTTGAAAATGAAGATTTTTGGGCTAAGTAAGAGGCAAGTTGGCCTGGAGATGATAGGAGAAGTCTTGAACAGTTATATCCAAGGCAAGGAAAGGAGGTTTGAGGTATGAAATGAGCTTAAGAATGAATTTCTCTCCTGACCCTTTCAAAGGGTCCAGCGCGAAATTCATATTTCCTTTGCTTTGCTCCTTGTCTTGACCAAGTTTGAAACCTCTATTGCATGGTATGGAGGACTTGGATGCATATTTGCCTTAGGAAGAAGGTTTGAAGCAACAAAACGATGGAAATTAGCCTGGAGGAGGAAATTCGCTCCTGACCCTTCCAAAGGGTCCAGAGCGAAATCCTCATTTGACCCCTATTTTGCCTAAGGCATTGAAAGGCAAAGTTTTCAAGCTAATTTGGTGGTAAATGGACTTGATTGTGGTGAGAAGAAATTGGTTAAATCAAGTTTGAAGTGAGTTGAGGAGGAAAGAGGTGTGAAATCAACCCAAAACTTGAATTTCACTCCTGACCCTTCCAAAGGGTCCAGAGTGAAATTCTTAGAAGACATCCACTTCTTCCTTGACTAGACCAAGATCTTAGTTTTCAAGGCATATTGAGAAGGTTTTGACATGTTCTTGCCTTAGGAAGTGAATGAAAGCATCAAAATGTGAAGATTTTGTCCAAGATCAAGAATTTCGCTCCTGACCCTTCCAAAGGGTCTAGGGTGAAATTCTTGCAAACACCTATTTTTCCCTTAGAGGAGGTCAAGTCCTTGGTCTTTATGGCGTGGGTGGAAGTGAGAAAACATGTATTTGCCTTTTGAGGTGGTTTGTAGTTGGATAAATGAAGAATCAAGCCTAGAACATGATTTTCGCTCTTGACCCTTCCAAAGGATCCAGAGCGAAAATCTCCATGGACCTCATTTTCTTCCTTGTTTGGCCAAGTTCTTAGTGTCCAAGGCATGTTGGAAGAAAGATGGACATGTTCTTGCCTTGGGGAATGATTGAAAGCAATAAAAGGTGGAGATTTTGTCCTAGAGGGGGAAATTCGCTCCTGACCCTTCCAAAGGGTCCAAGGCGAAACTTCACAAAACCACTCTTTTCTCTCAATTTTATGCTAAGTCCAGGGCGAAGTGTGGGCTAGGGTAAATTAAGTTGGGAGATGTCTTTAGGCATGACTTTGACTTGTTGGTGTAAAGTTATTTCAATTTTAATTAAAGAACAAGTTATGAACTATGAATGCTATATATGGATATGAGGAATTATGTCAATGTCTAATAATTCTGATTTTTATCTGCAGGTCTGAAGGAGAGAGATCATTTAATATTTTCTATATCTTCTCCTAATGAATTCAATTGGCATATATATCATTTAGGCAACCGGTCAATTGGTGTATTGACCGGTCATGCCTTTTAGGCATGACCGATCAATGCACCCATTGATCGGTGCCTTTACAATTATACCATTAACACAATGCTGATTATCGGTTCAAAAACCCCCGATAGCATATTGTAATATCATAATATAATGACTGATCAATTTAATGAATCGGTTCATATAAACATCGATGATTCAAAGTGCACGATGTATATAATCCAACCGGTGCATTTGTTAACCAATGTTAATGCCAAATGAAGCGGTGTATTCATTAAACCCGATAACAAATATGCCCGATATAATTAAGCCCGATAACAGATGTGAATCGGTGCCAATGTTTATGCACCTGATAATCATATGCAATATAAATCAGATATGAAGCATGTAGATAAATAACAGAACAAGGAAGGTTAGGAAGATCTTATCTTGCATAAGCTACCATGCATTAACACTCCCTCTTAGCTTTGGAAGATAGATAAGGCAACCTGCATCACATTTCCTTTTCATAACTAAGATAATGTCAGTCAGCAAAAATCATTTATACATGAGAAGTACCATCAAGACATATGATACAAAATAGAAGAACATCACCTGAGCATGTGACATAAAGTATTATTTTAACATGTGATAAAAGTAAGAGAATCATCACCTGATCATGTGAGAAATCACCAAAACATGTGATCTGTAAGATTCATCAAGATATCACCTAACACGTGATATCAGTATTGACTAACACGCAATACTTAAGGATAAGTCTATGAGAAAGGTTAGTTTCTCATCATATCCAAGTTGTGATAAGTGCAATAACATTTATAAATGTTTATCACAACATAGTCATGGCACATTCATGACTTACTAGAGATCCAACATGATCAATGGTTGAGATATCACCTACACGTGATATCAGTATTGCCTAACACGCAATACAAGGATAACCATATGAGAAGTGCTTAAGTTCTCATCATATCCAAGTTGTGATAATGCAATAACATTTGTACAAATGTTGTATCACAACATAGTCAAGGCACATCCATGACTTACCAGTGATCCAACATGATTACTGGTTTGACTATCATAAGATCGTCACCTTATGATGTCTACATACAAGTGTTCGGTATCTGAGAGATCGTCACCTCTTAGATATGAACATAGGTGGCAAGAAGCCAAGAGATAGTCCAAACATGACAAAGAAGTTTACACCTTAAACATCTTAAATATATGTAAGTATAGATTACAAAGCAGATTACCTTTCTATCATACCTAAACCCTTTCTGAAGTGATCAACCTTCACTCTGGAAAGTGGTTTGGTCAAAATATCTGCAGTTTGATCTCCTGTACACCCATATTCTAACTTTATCACATTCCTGTCAACCATATCTCGTAGATAGTGATATGGAATCTCAATATGTTTGGACCTGTCATGAAATACTGGATTTACAGAGAGTTTTATACAGCTTTGATTATCACACTGAATGACTGTAGGTTTCATAGGTTCTCCAAATAATCCCACGAGCAATTTCCTTAGCCATATTGCTTCTTGGGCAGCCATTGAAGCTGCAATATATTCAGCCTCTGTGGAACTCTGAGCTACTGAAGATTGTTTTCTGCTGATCCAGGATATCATGGCTGACCCCCTAAACTGAAGCAGCACCCTGAAGTGCTCTTTCTGTCAGTCACACTGCCAGCCCAATCTGAATCTGTAAATCCATGTAGATCTATGTCAACCTTTTCATATTTAAGACCAAGCTTTAGGGTACCTTGTAGATATCTCATTATATGCTTTACTGCAACCAGGTGTATCTCCTTAGGTTCACACATGAACTGACTTAAGGCATTAACAGCATAGCAGATATCTGGCCTTGTATTTACTAGATACATCAGGGACCCAATCATCTGCCTATATTGAGTGGGGTCAGTAGGTCTTGATTCTGTTGCTGCTTCTTTAAGTTTATGGAAGTTGGTTTCCATAGGAGAGGTCATGGGTCTGCAGTTTAGCATTCCAAATCTTGTCAATATGTCCAAGGTGTACTTCCCTTGGTTTAGTACAATATTGTCAGAATTCTGCCATACTTCCAATCCTAGGAAGTAATGAAGAAGCCCCAAGTCTTTCATATCAAATTCTGTGGATAGATCTTTCTTGCATTGATCTATTAGGTGATCATCTCCTGTGATTAATAAGTCATCAACATATAAAATTAATATTAACATATCACCTTTATTTCTTTTGAGGTAGAGATTAGGATCTGCATCATTCTTAGAGAAACCCAGTTTTGAGAGATAGGTGTCAATTCTTTCATACCAGGCTCTGGGAGCCTGTTTGAGCCCATAAAGAACTTTCTTGAGTCTACACACATGAGACTTTGCATCATGAATTTCAAACCCTTCAGGTTGCTCTAAGTAGACTTCTTCCACAATCTCGCCATTTAGGAATGCTGTCTTAACATCCATTTGATGTACCTTCCACCCCTTTGCTGCTGCAATGGCTAGGACAACTCTTACTGATGTGTACCTGGCAATAGGTGCAAATGTTTCTTCGTAATCTATTCCTTCCTTCTGTTGGAACCCTCTAGCTACAAATCTGGCCTTGTGTTTTTCAATACTGCCATCTGCAGCATGCTTGATTTTAAACAACCATTTAGAAGACACAACAGACTTCTTGGTTGGCCTAGGAACAATCTCCCAAACATCACTCTTCATAATGGACTGATATTCTTCAGTCATGGCATCTATGCATACTTGATGTTTGAGTGCATCTGAAACATTGTTAGGTTTAGCTTTAGAGAGATCATTCATAAGTGCAACATAGTTGATAAATTTATTAGGCCTCTTGCTTTCCCTGAAGGTTCCTGAAGGAGCAGCGGACTTTTGAGCTTCTGCTATAGTTTTAGTGGCCCATAGTGGTCTTTTCTTGCGATTATCTATAGGTGGGTCTTGTGTTTCACTTATAGTTTCCTCAAGATACTCCCTCTGAAGCTCAGGAGTAGGATTATGAATTTCAGGTTCTATTGTATTTTGGGCCCTTTTGAAGGCTAAATCTTCTTCGAAGATTACATCCCTACTGAGTTCAATATTTCTCTGCCCTTGTACATAGATTCTGTAGGCTTTAGAAGTTTCACTGTATCCTACAAGTATTCCCCTTTTTCCAGAGGGTTCTAGTTTTAGTCTTTTCTCTTTAGGTACATGAATATAGACCGGACACCCAAATATCCTAAGATGGCTGATATCTGGTTTTGTCTTGGTAAAGACTTCCTCAGGAGTTTTATCTTCAAGGTGTGAATGAGGACATCTATTTTGTATGTACACAACAGTGTTAGTTGCTTCTATCCAAAGGTTCAAGTTTAGATTTTGATCTAGTATCATGGCTTTGGCAGCTTCTACTATGGTCCTGTTTTTCCTTTCAGCTACTCCATTTTGTTGTGAATTATAAGGTATTGTCAACTCCCTCTTAATCCCAGAATTTTTACAAAAGTCTTTAAATAGTCCTGATGTGTATTCCCCCCCATTGTCAGTTCTTAAGGTTTTAATTTTGTTTTCAGAGAGATTTTCTGTTAATGTTTTAAACTCTTTAAACCTACTTAGGATCTCTTCTGATTCTTTACATTTCAGAAAGTAGATCCACGTCTTCCTAGAGTAGTCATCAACAAAAATTACATAGTACAAAAATCCCCCTAGCAAAGGTACGGACATAGATCCACATACATTAGAATGAATTAACTCCAAAACTTTGCTAGTTTTCCTAGTACTATTCTGAAATGCATTTTTGGTATTTTTACCTAAGGCACACCCTTTGCATGCCTCTGAATGATATTGCTTCAACTTAGGTAGACCTGTGACAAGGTTTCCCATGGTTGACAAAGCTCTATAATTCAGATGGCCTAATCTCCTGTGCCATACTTCATTTGCATTAGTTGCTTCATGGATCAATGCTAGATTGGGCTCTGTACATAGCTCATACAAATAGCCTTGTCTTCGACCAATGACCTTAGCGTCTTTGATGGAGGATCTCTTTGGCCAAGCCAACACCTTGTTTTCTATGAAGGTCACTCTGTATCCTTGATCTTCTAGTGCTGATATGGAGATTAGATTTCTTTTGATGTCTGGAACATATAGTACTTCTTCAAGTCGTAGTGACATGCCTGTCTTCAATTTGATGGTGCAGGTTCCAATTCCTCTGACTGGATGTGAAGAATCGTCTCCGATGGTTACTTCCTCATCATCTTTCTCTATCATGGAGTCTAGTATTTCTCTAAAGCCAGTGATGTGTCTGGATGAACCACTGTCGATCACCCATGAGTTAGATTTGTTTGAAGCATGGCTTGTAAGTGCTGAGTAGAGGACATAGTTCTCGGAGTCATTTTCTCTTCTAGAGTTCCTCACTTTTGCAAATGTGGCTTGCTTCCCTTTCTCCGGACAGTTTGCAACATAGTGTTCGAATTTGTCACACCTATAACATTGAACATGTGATAGGTCTTTCTTAGAAGTGTTCTTGCCTTGTTTAGCTTTTCTTTTCCTGAATTGCTTCTTTTTGTACTTCTTTGTCATGTTTGTATTTAGGACTTGCAAGTCTTCATCTATATTCTTCTGTTTTATTCCTACCTTGTTCAATCTGGATTCTTCTTGTAGACAGTCATCTCTTAGTCTTTCAAACTTAGGATATTTGGACCTAGCACTGATGCCTTGGACGAATGTGTTCCATCCACTAGGCAATCCATCTAGAGCAATGAGTGTTAACTCTTTGCTTTGGATGTCGTATCCAAGGGAAGCTAGGTCATCTCTTAAGCTTGATATCCTCATGAAGTAGGAGTTAATTGTCTCCCCTTTGTTCATACTGATATGGTTGATCTCTCGTTTTAATGCCAGAGTACGACTTGCATTTGATATCTCAAATGTCCTTTCAAGTGCCTTGAACATTTTATAAGCCGTCTCCTGCTTTCTAATGATGGGCATTATATTATTTCTTACCCCATCCACTATTATTTTAATAGCCTTATCATTTCCCTCGATCCATGTGGATTTCTCGGTTTCATCTTCTGGTTGTGCACTTTCAGTTTGGACATATGAATCAACTTTGTTTTCTCTTAAAATCATTTTGATTCTAAACTTCCAAGCTGAAAAATCTTCGCTACCTCCGAGTCTATCTTCGAATCTGATAGCGTTGGCCATTATGGAAATGTGATGTAGTTTGTAACTTAGTCCTTGAATTTTATCAAAATTGAATAGCCTTAGGTTCGATTACCTTGGCTCTGATACCATGTAAAGTTATTTCAATATTAATTAAAGAACAAGTTATGAACTATGAATGCTATATATGGATATGAGGAATTATGTCAATGTCTAATAATTCTGATTTTTATCTGCAAGTTTGAAGGAGAGAGATCATTTAATATTTTCTATATCTTCTCCATATGAATTCAATTGGCATATATATCATTTAGGCAACCGGTCAATTGGTGTATTGACCAGTCATGCCTTTTAGGCATGACCGATCAATGCACCCATTGATCGGTGCCTTTACAATTATACCATTAACACAATGCTGATTATCGGTTCAAAAACCCCCGATAGCATATTGTAATATCATAATATAATGACTGATCAATTTAATGAATCGGTTCATATAAACACCGATGATTCAAAGTGCACGATGTATATAATCCAACCGGTGCATTTGTTAACCAATGTTAATGCCAAATGAAGCGGTGTATTCATTAAACCCGATAACAAATATGCCCGATATAATTAAGCCCGATAACAGATGTGAATCGGTGCCAATGTTTATGCACCCGATAATCATATGCAATATAAATCAGACATGAAGCATGTAGATAAATAACAGAACAAGGAAGGTTAGGAAGATCTTATCTTGCATAAGCTACCATGCATTAACAGTTGGTGATCTTCAAACTTGAAGGAATTGAGCAAAAACTAGGATTTCACTCCTGACCCTTCCAAAGGGTCCAGAACGACATTCTTAAAATCACCTATTTTCCCTTCAAAGCAAGTCAACTCTTTGGTTTTTATGGCTTGGATGGGTGTGAAGTGGCGTGACCTTGCCTTTGAAGATGAATTGAAGTGAGAGGAATGAAGAAATAAGCTCAAAAAATGGAATTCGCTCCTGACCCTTCCAAAGGGTCCAGAGCGAAATTCCTTAAAACACCCTTTTCCTTTCATTTTTATGCCAAGCTAAGCCTAGACCAAGGTGGGAGAAGTTGGGGGGATGCCCCTAGGATTGCCCTTGAATGGATTGTTGCCTCCAAAAATGAAGATTCTAAGCTTGGACAAGGATTTCGCTCCTGACCCTTCCAGAGGGTCCAGGGCAAAATCCCTTATAGGTCTTGTCCCTGGCCATGTTTTTTAGTGAAATTCTCCTTTTAGCCATTTTTGAGGCCAAGTAAATGTTGTAAAGCAAGTTGAGAGATAGATCCAGAGGTGAGAAGCAAGTTAGAACAAAGTGAGAGGAATGGAGTTGAGCGAGGGAAAACAAGCAAAACATGAATTTCGCTCCCGACCCTTCCAAAGGGTCTAAAGTGAAATTCTTCAAATCCACCATTTTCTCCTTGGGTGAAGCCAAAACATTGATTCTTGTGGCATGGTTGAAGGTGGAGTGAGGTATTCTTGCCTTGCAAGATGAATTGAGGTAAAGGAAGTGTAAGATCAAGCCTAAAACTAGAAATTCGCTCCTGACCCTTCCAAAGGGTCTAGGGCGAAATTCACAAAAATGTCCTTTTTCTTCCAAATTTGTGGTAGGCCAAGACAGTGATCAAGGTAGATTGGGCTTAAAGATTGCCACAAGCATGCCTTAGAGGGGATTGTGAGTGAAAGAAGTGAGTATTTTGAGCTAAGGGAAGAAATTCGCTCCTAACCCTTCCTAAGGGTCCAGAGCGAAATTCTCAATTTCACCTAATTTGCTCATGATGAAGTTGTGGATTTCTAGGCTTTGGTGAAAAGAAGGATAACGTATGCTTGCCTTGGAAGGCATTTTGGAGTAGAGACATGATGGAATTTGTCCTAAAATGCAAATTTCGCTCCTGATCCTTCCAAAGGGTCTAGAGCGAAATCCTTAAAAACTCCATTTTGCTCCAATTTTGCATCAAGTTTGGTGTTGGTTGAGATTGAGGGCATCCTTGGACATGTATCTGAGCAAGTATGGTCACAAAGTGAGAAGAATTTGAGCCAAGAATGCAAATTTCGCTCCTGACCCTTCCAAAGGATCTAGAGCGAAATTCCTAAGTGGTCTACTATTTTGCCTAGGTCCTTGAGCAAAACCTTGTCCTTGGCAATTTTGGAGGTGAATGACTTGATCTTGGTGAAATAATGTTGAAAATGAGGTTTGATTGAGCAACTTTGTCAAAATTCGCTCCTGACCCTTCCAAAGGGTCTAGAGCAAAATTTTTTATAGGGCCTGTCCCTGGAGAGGATATTGAGCGAAATTCCATTTTGATGTCTTCTCATTAATGATTTAAGGTGGAAAATGCTATGTTGAAATGAATATGTTATATGTGCTTAATCATCCTTTGGTTTATTTTGTAGATGGGAGGAGACTAAGCCAGGACAAGGCCGACCTATTCCAGTCCATCATCATCAAGGACATTCCAAAGGCATAAAGGTGGACTCAAGGTGTTTTGAAGCATCAAAAGACTACATGTGTTCTAGGAGTTGCCATCTACCTCCAAAACCTTCACTTCGCCACACTAAGGAACCACAAGATGACAAAGAAAGGGTTCGCCAGCACTCCAGGGCGAGATATGCTACTGGAGAAGGAAGACTTGACAATAAGGAAGCCTGGTCAAGCAAAGGAAGTACATCATTCATCATATCAAAGACAGAGGAGGATCAACCAAGTCACAAGCATTAGGCAAGGTGGCATCCCAATCATCATTCCTTCGATCGGATTGGTCCACCTTAGTAGGACCAGATTCAATGTATCTAATCTATCGGAGGCGGCACAAACTTCGATGTACCTACCCATGCTTCCTATTGGTCCTCACTCTTGGAATGTAATTTTCTCATTGGCTAGAGGAATTTTGTTGTAACAAACCCTAATTAGGGTTTCTATCTTGTAATCCAAGCCATTGATTCTAAGACAATCAGAGTCGTCAATCTGTAAAGGGCTCTCTATATAAAACCCTGGCTCCTCATTTGTAAGGGTTAATAGTTAATAGTTAGCTAATAGTGAATAGTCAGAGAGTAGGAAATAGCTAGAGTAGAGTAGAAAAAGAAGGCAAAGATTGTTGCCAAGATATTGTTGCAAGAGACTTGTAAACTTCATTGAAGAAATGGTGAATTCTATGGGTCGATTCAATAATTTGCATGGTCTCTATACTTCTCAAATTTGATTTCATGTTATTAGGTGAATGGAAGAAATTTGTATGATCAATGGTGAAATTCGTATATCCATACTACTAGCGGTTTGTTGATTGCAGACTTGCCTTGCGTAGTCCACTGGAATCATTTAGCTTAAGCTTAATTTCAATTATCGCTTCATTGATATGCATCAACCTGACGGTGTCCATGCTTGTAGCGATGATCTAAACATCATAAAGCTTTCCTCAGAAGATCGCACTAATCTTGTGGAGATGATCCTAGGATGTCAAAGCAAGATTGGTTAGAGTTTCATCAAAGGTCATCCATTGCTCCTACATTCTTAGTGTTAGAATTAGATCCTTCTCCAACCCTTATCCTTTTTTTCTTTTTTAAAAATCAAGGACTAGTAAAGTCTCACGTCCAAGTGATATCCAAAGCAAATCAGACGCTCAGGTCATCGAATGTAAGTCCCCTTGTGATTCCAGCAAAATCACATCGTACCGCAAAGAGCTTATCCACACGTAGAGAACCTACATATCAGAACCTTGGAGTTACTCCGACTGATCCTTCGGCGAGATCTTCAGCAGTCAGGAAACTTTGTTCAAGAGAGGATAAGGTACCTTTAGGTATTTTATTCCGTGTTTGGTCGTGTACAAAACACACATCAACAGGAACCAAGGCAATCATCTTCATGCTCGATCATTTTAGGCCATTGCTGAGATGTATGCTTCTTATTCTGTTGCCAGCTTTGTTTTACAGTCTTTTTTAAGGTGGTCCATTGTTCTAAAATGGCGAACCTAATTTTTTAAATGTTTGTATCCTTGTTGTCGATTGAAGAGTCTTACCGTTGTTTTAAAAAAACCATTGCCTTTACCTCCTGGTTGAAACCTTAGGTTCTAGCAGCAAATGTGCTTTTGGGGATCTCATAGTTCCTCTCAATCTGGTTGATTCTAACATTATATATAAGCTTGTTACACAATATGTCAAAAGTGATCTTGGAATCTTCGCGAGTCTAGTTGTATATCTCAACAACTTTTTTACGAAGAACTGAAATTTGATGTGTAATTACTGTAAGAGATCCCTTTTTAACCTTACTACATATGGCTGCTGGCTGAGCCCAGATATCCTTTACTTTCAGCAAGTGCTGCTGAATCGAATCTGAATTTTCCAGATATACAGAGAAGGTACTTGCTAGACAAGAGCTCCTTCCATTTTTGATATCTGGTATAATTTTTTCTATAAATGCTCGACTTTGATGTAACTTTTAAAATTTTATTCTCAGTTGAAGCATTCCATTGCTGAGAGTTACACTAGTGTCAAAGCCTCTCAATTTTTATTTTTAGAACTGATTTTTGGGATCATCTACCTCTCCTTTCCCTGTGGGCCATCTTTGCACAGTTTATATTTGAAAATGGCAATCACTCCACTCACTCATAAACTATAATTTTTCCCATTTAACTTTTGGGATTCAGTCAGTAACAGGTTATTTAAATTCTCATCATTTTTAGGTTTCTTATATAGACAAAAACAGTTTTTATTCTAAAAATGTTCTTACAAAGAACTTATTAATAAAAGTAGAGTTTGCTGCTAGAAAATTGGAACTGCTGGCAAAGCAATGAACGGAAAAGTGTTTTTGGCTACCTCTGTTTCTTCATAACCGTTTGCATATACTTGATTGCAGCATTTGAACCTTTGGTTTCTCTCTCTCTGAGTCCCAGAGCTGTTTCCAATCTTTTACTGATTGAACTCAAAATCTACAACTGCCTCTGCTGTCTCACAGCAAATTGGATTTTACTTTTTTGCATAGGCATCAATGATCACTGATTTGTCACATTTGTATGGGACTTACATGTAATGTCCCCACTTCCTGAGTGATCTATCAGGATGGGGAATTCACCTGACACCCATCTCCACAGGTGAATTCTAGTGTTTGGGGATGATTTACTTGCCAAAGGGAATCATACATTTAGTCATTTTTATGACTTTGATAAGTTAATAAAGTAACTTTTTTCTAAAAATTGAAAAAGTTAAGTTATAAGTTGTTTATTTTAAATAACTTTATATTACTCCCTTGGCACACTTTCCTAAGTGAATTATATTTTAAAAAGTGCCCCCATTCAATGATAAGCTAACCCCTCAAGTTGAGCGAACCATTATGAAGCCCAAAGATTCCATTTGGAATCTTCTAAGATGCCATGTAGAGTTTGATCTAGGGTTTGGAGGCTTATAAGGCTTGTACATGCCAATTGGGGAGGTATGCTTTTGGAAAATTTTTGAATCTTTTACCTTACAGTAGTCTGCCATTGCAGGAACAGCTTGAGGAAACCTGATAGGAGACGAAAACCTTTGATCTGGGCCTGGTTGGACGATACCTCAGCCATTCACACTACATCAGCACTCAGAATTCACCTCATATTTGGCCATTTAGGGTCACAAATCAGAGGTTATTGATTGGAGCAGGAATTATAGGGTGAGAACCATAGATCATAGCAGATGGAGGGTCTCTACAGCAAAATAAGTGCATTTATGACAGCCGTACTACTCTAGGTAGCTGGCCGTATCATTTTGGGCAGCTTGGGGTTCCAAATAAAACAATTGGAGGGTTTGGAGAATTATAATTGCTTGTGATTTCATTGTTGGGGTCTAAATAAGAGATCACAGTAGGTTTGGAGGGAAGAAAATATCAGATCTGAGCAGCAGCAGCAAATCATTGGGGAAAATGGTCACAATTTGGGAATCTTGCCTGACAACATTTTGGAATTGCTGACTTGCTATTTCTTCTCATATTTTGTTTTGGTAATTCATTATTAGTCAAATAAAGCTCATTGGAGTTGTTGTAGTGCTTTGAAAGCTTCCGTTTCAGTAGTTAGTACATTTTGGGTCAATAAACGGAGCTCATCCAGGCAGGCGTTGGACTCCTGGTAAGACAATTGGGCTTAATATCTCTAATGTGGTAAATTATTCTGATTTCTTTAAAAGCTGCAATAAAAATCAGAATCTTGAATTTAGTTCAGTTGATATTCTTTATGTTTGGCATCTATTTTCCTATAAGCATTGTCTATCATTCTCGCATAAAACATCAAAACTTCAAAATTTCAAAACCTCATCAAATTCTAAAGTAAACAATTCGCCGGTCAAAGAATTTGAATTTGTAAACAAACAGCAGATTGGATCAGATTTCTAGTCAGGGATCTTTCATTACAATATGTAAGACTGTTTCAAGAAGACAGGGCTCTGGCTTGCTGTTTAGAAATTCAGAAACCATTTCTGCTATTCTGTTCACGCATCTTTGATGGCTGTATGCCTTTGTAAAGAGAGATTATATATTTGTCTAGACTGTTCTACCAAGGTTTGTTCTTGAATATAAATCTTTCATCCCTCCGCAGATGCCTAAACCTGCCTTCTTGCCTGTCTTCTCAGGAAATATCATTTGGATTCTGATCTCTATCTTTAGTTTCTACTCCAGACAACCACTGTTTTGGGATCTAATATCATTGTGGGAGAAAAAATAAGATTAGATAAGATAGATAGAGCCAGGAGTAAGACTTCATTCGATTATACTCATGTTTGCTTTACATTTATAGTGTCCTTGATGTAAGTGTCAGCTACCTTCTAGCTGTAAACCAATTGATAACTACCAACCACTTGAAATATTTCATATGTATAAGATGATCATTGTACAGATTCTATAAAATTTGAAGTAGTCCAGTGGGTGTGACACTAAGCAGTAAAGCTGGAGCATTACCATAGTGAAGACCTGAGTTCAAATTCTCTTGGTAACTATTGGGCTTGCTTCGCATTCTGTTAATGCTTTGTGTTTTTGAGAAAGTGCTTGTGATTCATGCCTGTGGACCAGGTCCCCAATTATGTCCCAAAGGCTATGGCTCTATTCCTCAATTTACCATGTCAAAAAAAAGTGAGAAAGTTCCAGTATATGTTGAAAATTCCAACTGGACCAATAAATTTCTACATACTTTTTAAAAATATACATGCCATATATAATAAACAGAATCACATACTGTTTTTGGTTTCCCATTGTTGTATGGCTATACTTACTTGATTTGATGGTACCTTGAAATAAGATTACTTGATTTAGACCTTTTTAAATCAGATAGGATGGTCCCTATTTGTATGAAAATTACCTTTACATACCATATGTTCCAATTCCAGAAAACCTCAAATAATCGAAGTACTGTGTGATTGGGAGAGCATTAAGAATCTTTGTTGTTCTGAACATCTTTTTTTTTCAATTGCCATTGGCAAAGTGACACCCTTCCATGATCTTCAATCCAGGTTGACAGACTTCAACAAGGATTGAATAAATATGAAATGGTTTCATTAGATTTACAGGCATATGAATTGTAGAACACCTTCAATTATAGGCATTCTTATTATCCAAACGTTTTTACTATGTAATCAAATGTATGCAACTGTGATTGGTTCAATAATAGCCAAGATATTGCTATTTTTCTCTTCTAAAAAATCTTGTTTAATAAATTTTAATTTTTTTCCTTTTTGTGCAATTGTTAGTTGTATAGGTGTGCCTGTCTCTCTTTGTACACACAGTGGCACCCATTATATCCAAAATTTGCAGATCTATGCCTGGTTTTTTGAACTTGTACTTGTGTAAACCCATATAATCATATGCATGCAATCTTTGGTTTTCACTTTGTCAATATCATTGATGTTTGAAGTGCAATATGTCTTTTATGGGTAAAGGATTTGCTGTTTGATTTCCCACTTATTAGATACTTGTGATCATCTTTATGATTATATCAGTTCTACTCTTGAAAAAGTAAATTTTGATGATTAAATCACATTGATCATTTTGAGGTGAATAGAGCCCTCTGTTCCTATTAATTTTCATTTATCAGAGGATTTACTTTGTGTCATCAACCAACAGTTTTTACTAGCTGAATGGAACACATGCTTGAATATATAAAACATAAATCTGAAACATATGTTTTTGGAAGTTTTAGGATATATAAAATAAAAGAAGTTTGCTTCTTATTTGCTATGTTCCATGTGGCATAAATTATTCTGTTCCACGGCAATTTGAAGCATGTCTATGCTTCGACCTTATGTTTTGTACATGTTTGATTTGGACTGAAATTGAACTGTAGGTCTTTGTTAATTTGTCATGCATTGTGAGCATGTTTAGAGATACAAACTTCGAAACATTTTTTTCAGGTTTACAGTGTACAACAAGGAAAAAGAGATGTAGAGACTGTACTAACAATGGGAATCATGGAAGATGCTAACATGGTTCCACATCCAGCTGGTGGTAAGTATATTTATTATTCACTTTGTTTATTACACCTAAATTCTGATATTCTGGCCTAGTATATTGCGAATGTCTTGTAAGCGTTATATATCACCTAATCTTTTGTTGGTAAATGCAATTCACTGAGCAAAGAGAAAGGGGAGTCCTCTTTAAATAATTTTTTGGGTGAAAAGTTATCTAAAATTATTACAAGGCTGAGCAGATTGTGTATATAATTGTTAACTGTGCCTGCTATTGTCTGTAATATTAGTATTTCTTTTCTAACTCAATGATGATAATTGAGGTCTCTATAAAATCTTTCATGAACTATAAATACTTTTCAAAGTGTGTTTGTCATTTAAGGGCTATACGGGGTACATGATTCATCTCTGTTCTTTATAAATGACATAGTTAATTGATCCACTTTATCTCTTTTTTCTTTAAAAGTATTGTTGCAAGCCTTATCTTGTCCTCCTTTATAGAAAGGGATTCATTACATATTTGAACAGATTGTATTATGGTTTTCTTCCCAAATGGATTTCATTTGGGATTTGTTACATATTATTAAGGATTTCACTTTTGATTTTCTTACTTCAGATTGTACGAAGTGCAGAAACAGAGGATGCACAAAAGTTTCAGCCTAGTTTGACAAAATTAAAAATAAATTTCAATGCTAAATCTTAATACAAATTGACAATATGAACAACAAACAATAAACATTGAACAATGAATCATTGTATATACACTTGCAGCCATGTCTATGGAACAAAGAATAAAATGAAAATTTGAATATGGAGCTAATAAAATTAACCTGAAAAAAGTCATAGAATCCTACCTCGTGCTGGGAAATTTCTTCCAACTTGGAGTAGAATCCCACTTCTTCCTCTTCTTCTTGCTCCTTCTTACCCCCCTTGCACTTGCAGCACTTAAATCACGCTTTTTCACTCCTTCACTTTCACTCTTGCTCCTCTTCAACCTAGCTGTTGAAATAAGATTTTGAGTAAAAATGAGGAAACATGAGTATTTTATAGAGTTTAGGAGGCATGGGAGGGGATTAAGGTTCGGCCTTGAGCTCTGGAATCGAGATAAAAATTAGATTTTTTTTTCTTACTTTTTGGCCACCGTAGCGTGGGATACCTCTGCGCGTCCTTGAGACTATTGAGGGACACCTGGGCATCCTCGGGACATCCTAAAGATGTCCCGCTGTCTCGGCGGCGGTGGCAGTTTGGTAGGGGGACATCTCCTCCCTGTCCCCACATTTCAGGGATGTTCCCATCCTCAAAACAACATGAATTTGGGGGGGACGTGTCCCTATGGTTCACTAATATAAATAGAAAAATATAACATTTATGGTTAATAATTAAGCTAATATAAACAAATCTAAGCTTTGCAACTACAAAACAATTTTTTTAACAAAAAACACCTATGGTTTGTTCAACAAAAAAGTTAGCCACACCCAGGGTTTGTTCTTTGGTCCACTAAAACAAAATTGAACAATGAGAAAAGAAATGTAAAAGAAAAATAGAATTTTTGTTAAAAAAATAAAAAACCTTCAAAATACAAGCTCACTTCTTAAATCTTGCTTGAAATCAATAGTGAGCTCTTCCCAATCCTTTGTAGACTCCTCAAGGTGCACCAAAAGTAGCTACAAACCTGCCCAAATGTGATTCGACCACCGACTTTTGCTCAATCTCCTTGCTGATTTCACTTTGATGCAATCCAATTCTGGCTTAAAACTCTAACACCTATGGTTTGTTCAACAAAAAAATTAGCTGCACCCAGGGTTTTTTCTCTGATCCACTAAAGCAAAATTGAACAATGAGAAAAGAAATGTAAAAGAAAAATAGAATTTTTGTTAAAAAACAAAAAAACCTTCAAAATACAAACTCACTTCTTAAATCTTGCTTGAAATCAATAGTGAGCTCTTCCCAATCCTTTGTAGACTCCTCAAGTTGCACCAAAAGTAGTTACAAACCTGCCCAAATGTGATTTGACCACCAACTTTTGCTCAATCCCCTTGCTGGTTTCGCTTTGATGCAATCCAATTTTGGCTTAAAACTCTATTTTCCTTCGCCTTTAGCTTGAAAATGAAATGAAGTTGCTTTTAAGGTGTAGGACACAAATATTAGACAGAATTTTTAGTGAATTGCTTTATATTATATGTTTTTAACTCTGCCAGCTGCAACCGAGTCTTTCTATCAGGACTTACTTTGGGTCTTGCCGAGTCTACGGGAGTCCAGGTGATTCTTGTAATGCTGGTTTAAATATATTAAGGGGGGAGATATGAGTGAGGTCAAGTGAATGGTGTAGAATAAGTAAGTTGGCCTAAGGAAATAAAATTTGTGGAATTTTGAGATTTAATGAAAGGGACTTTGCTTACTTGCTTCCCAGATTTGATGCTCCAAATGATTAATGGATTGTGGAGTGGATGGGATCATATCACTTATATGAGAAACCTTTGATATTCATGAGGAATTAAGAATAGGAAGGCGAATAGGAGAAAACATATGAAGGAGTGTATACCTTTTCCATGGAGATGTATTCAAATTTTCCATCAATGGTGTCCAGTGTCCACTACCAATTAGCTGTTCCGAATTGAGAGTCATTTATATGTTGTTGGGGCATTTGTCATGAAAATACATGTGATATCTAATTTACGAGTCCTGCACCTTGACCTAGTAGAAAAATAAAATATACATTCCTTTGGCACATGTGATTGTTGTTTGATTGAAGTAGAGGAGCAATTTTTAAATTCCTTTCTTTGGTTGTCCTTTGCTGCTGCGTGTGGGGATGTAATAACCTGAATAGGATATGCACTATAATTCTGAAAATAATTTCCTGAATTCTGCGAGGGTAATTCTTTGTATTTTAGTTTTTCTCCAAACCCTAGAATTCTGATTTATATTTCTGGTTACAACAAATGTGGACAGCAAACACATATGCCAATTGATCCCTTATAACAATATCTTCAATCAAGAACTCATCCAACCATACATGACATAAAAATGCAAACATATATATGGAACAAATCTGATTTCGGGATTATTCAGTTTGCTGCTACAAATCAGAAATTCTGAGCATGCAATTACATCAAAATACAATGGTCAAACATGCCCAATTACAACTCAGAAATCTGCCATTACACATCAGTCCTATCAATAGGTTTGTACATACCAGAATGACATAGAATGATGCTTAAAATCCTTCCGGCAATATTTCAACTTGCAAAGATATAACTCTGAAACTTCACGAATCTCTCCAAACTGAACAATGAAGTGCAACTGTGAATTCTGAGATGAATTCACCAAGTGGGCTGATCTGGGTTTTCGTCCAAACAGCCAAAACCTTCAGGGTTTCTATCCTAGGGTTTATTGAACCTGCAAGCTAAGCTCCCAAGCTCTTAAGGAAAAGTTTCTTTCAAAATAACAAGTCAAGAATGAATCCTTATTGCACTTTTTCCTCCGTTTATGAAACTTTTCCTTTTTGAAAGTAATACTTTATTTTATTTCTCTTTTAATTTACTTTTCCCCTCAAAAGTGACTTTACTTTATAATTTGTCATTGACATCATTATAAAGGCACTTTATAAAATAAAGTATGTCCAACTGCTAATTAATTAAATATAAATAATGCCATAGGACTATTTAACATTTAATTAATTAACTATCACTCGAAGAAAAGGGGACATTACAGGGGAAGCCCTTAAGGATTGAGCAGAGCTTCCTCTCTGTTTCATTTCCATTTGTCATGTATTTGGTTATAGTGGCAATTGTGCAATTTAAGGGGATGATGAAGCAAGGCTTGTGCAGTGGAGTGGGGATCTGTGGGATGCTTTCTACTAGGCTATGGCATTTGAGTAGTGCCTTAACAATAATTGTCTCCTTGGGCACAAAAACTTCGATATTCATTAAATGCTTTCTTGGATCGGGTGAAATTGGTGAAAAAAGGAAATTTAGATTTTGAGCTACCATTGTTGCATGCTTTAGGGCAAAATTATCAGATAAGGTTGTAGACCGAGTCTTTTGGGATTGGAATTTGTATTTTGTTCTTTACAAAAATGAGGTTGGCCTTGTTATTGAGGATGTCTGGTATGTAGAGAGTACCAAGAGAGGAGGAAGTAGTGAACAAAATGTTATTAGAAATTTGAGTGTTGCGGCAAGAGAATTAGATGGTCTACATGCAGAAAGAGGATTTGGCATCATACACCAAGGGCTAGGCCTTGTAAATTAGTGGATTGTGAGCATTGCATAGGGAAGGGTTGCATGTTTCATTTTTTTTTCTCTCTTGGAATTATTTCGAGGACTTGAATTTTTGGTTTATTTTGTTACATTACTTTTTGGGAGAGGCCTGTTTGAGTATTAGTAGTTCTAGTTCTTGCTAGAAGGCCTATGTAGATTCTAAGGCAATAGCTTTTTTTGGGGTGGTAGTTTTGATGTCTCCAATAGAACCTTTAGTTTACCAATAAAATAATAATTCATTGATTTTAAACAAGCTCCAAACCTTATGTTTTCAATTTTTTAAAAATGTTACTTTACAATTTATAGGAGAGCTTCCTTGCTGTATTCCTTTCTTCCTGTTTGGTGATTGTAATGGAGCATGGGCTAGGGTTTTTAAAAGATTTTTAGCTGGTCTTGATAGGACCCACTTTTAGGTTTAGGTTTAGGGTTTGTTGCTTTTTTAAAAAAGTTATAGGATATGTAACATGCCAAAAATTCTACACTTAAAAGAAAATAGATCACTATCTATATTAAGATAAAAAGCTTTGAGCATTTCAAAATAAAGCATAACTACTTCAGCTGAAAATGAAAACTAACTAACTACTCTTCAACATAATAAGAATCCAACTGATTCATCAGATTGGTAGTTAATCCTTCATTAAACAATAACTTGGAACATATATCATTATGCTATTTAGTACGAAAAAGAAATCAATATGATAACTTTCATTCTCAAAGGAAGAGATAAAAGTTCTGAGGTTACAAATCATTTAGCTTTCCAATTGGAACTTTTTGTAACAAGCCTCAACATAGTCTGGAAGAGAAGAACATCATCAAGGGCTTTTCCACCCAACCACAGGCTTGGTAGTCTCCTGTGCCTCTTCCTACTGGAAGTGGCCCGACCCTTCATGAGGGTGCAAACTAGGGACTAAATCTAGTTGCCATCTTGCCATCTGAGCTTGGTGTTTAGAACCTACACACATCTAGTCGGTCACACACTATAGGTACCTCCTAACTAGTATGACCATCGGACTAGAAGGTTTATTTGGCTCCTGTGAACTGACGGTTGCATGCATAAAGCAACACTACCTTGGCCAAGGTGTTAACATTTCAAGCACGTTCAACGTGCTGTTAGTCTTCACCACCCTTGCTTGACTTGTACAATCAAATTCTTGAGTTTAATTATCTCACTGTTTGCCAACCACTAGACAACCCAAGTGCTAATTGTCTACTGACACTAGCTGTTGTAACGATTTTCATAGGATAATAACCCACTAGACAAGCCATCCACTGAATGTATACTGACATCAACGGTCATAACGGGACAAGCCATTTGGTAAATGTATCAACGACCTTCATGGAAATTTGACATCTTCTGACCAGCCAACTATTGTGCTACTGACTCTAATAGACTTATCTGTCAACATGGGATTCTATATAATTATCTCATCAATTACCTTGTTCAGCTGAACAGGAATAACCAGTTAAGATTCAGTAGATAAAATAACTCAATTATTTTTCTAATTAATTGACCCTTATGCTTTACACTTCTCAAATTTTCATCTTTTAAATGTTAAGATTCCAACAACAGGTTTTGTGACCATAAAGTCTGATGATAACCAGTTTACCCCCTTTTTTTTATAATGATTACTCGATGAACCTATTTATATGATTATTAAAGTATTGACAACTTTTTTCCAAACTTAGCTTATCTGCCATACGGCTTATATGTTCACAAATCATCTTTTGTTACTATTTGAGTCTCTGAATATGCTGCTCTGCTATACCATGATCAAGGTATGCAGACAGACAATGCTTTAGTGTATATATTTTGTTCTTGATTTCTTATTACTGAGTTAATACCATCACACAAAAGTTATTACAGAGTCTTTAATAAGTCAGATTTGACATTCGCGCAAACAGTCATGAATGCATACTTTTTACCAAATGAAGAAAAGTTATCTTCTCATTTTATGAACACAAATAAACATTTACATGCCTGGAGAAATGAGGGTTGATTATATCAGCAGCAGATTGAGAGCACTCGACCTTCCACACTGTCCTTATATAGTGATTCCTATCGACAACTTCCTTCTTCTCTATTCGATATGAAAACCTTGTAGATGAACTAGAATGACAGAGACCAGAAGCAAAGGTTTTCCTGTGAACAAAACAAAATGACACCATGTACTTGCAGAGCATGCGGTTGCATTACCACCAAGAGAGAGTATTGAGGGAAGTGTGCGAGACTCAAATGTCTAAGTCCAAAATGCATTGATAACATCATGATCTTAAATTGATAATTCATTATTAAGTTGGCAAACTTCCCCCATTTTAACAGAGCAAGATTGTAATTCCTACCTTTTGAATGAGCCCTTCCCCAAATGATAGAGTATAAGCTTATCTGAATACCTCCATGATTGAAGGTGAGAAGAAGCAATGAAAAGAGATTCTTCTGACAAAATAATAATAAGCTCCCGCTTAAGTAATAATTCCGCTAACAAATGTGACTCCTCTCTTCCTTATTCTGTTCTTGAATCCCCTTTAAAACAGTTGCAGAGGAACAAACAAAGAAGAATCCTTCCATGCCCATCCGATGCTGAGTATATTGTGGTATACACTTAGTGTACTACTCCCCCCTGAAAACGACCTCCCATTGAAGATGTTTTCATTAATATCATGCGAATGAGACAAAGAATCGTCCCAAAGAAAATAGTATAACCGCTTGGTATGGTGATGACATGTAAGAAGGCTCTTGAGGTAGGGGTGATGGTTGTAACGCCCAACCCCAATAATGCATTACCATTAATATTAATATTTTTTCATTAAGAAACTTATTCCACACACACACACACATATTTGATTCTATAAGATTTATGGTTAATGATTGAATTAATTCGGCTCCAATTATATCATTTATTAAAATCATAAGGAAAATAAAACAATTTACACTAAATTCCAATAAGGATGCTAAAGGGGAGTTAAGGTCTAACCGCCCAACTACACTAACAGGTTGAGACGACCAACAATGACACAAGGGTGATGACCACTCAAAAAAACTTATCTCAAGACTCAATGTTTGATGGCAAGTTTGATTCCTTCCGAAGTCTACATTCCTCTCCTTGATGATACTCTCCCTCCCTTCTGAGGGAGTATCTGCTCCTGCATCCACTTGGTTATATGAAAATAGTTAGATAAGTCCTATCTTTCATAATTTCTAAACATATACAGTAAACATTATCAACATTAATCATTCATGTCAATGTTTCCATCTCACTGAGATTATACATCTCATGTATGAAAATCTAAGTTACCGGGTTCGCCTCTGGGCCCCCCTGGTACGGGTCTGGGTTCGACCGGGTCCGTGGTACGGGTCCGGTTCGACCGGGTCCGTGGTACGGGTCCGGTTCGACCTGGGTTCGACCAGGGTTCGAAAAACCTAGAGTGGGTTCGACCCTAGTCGAACCCAGTCGAACCCAGGGTCGAACCCAGTCGAACCTGGGCGGACCCAGTCGAACCTGGGCGGCTGGGCGGCCCGTAAAGTTAAAAAACAATGCAAATTTAATTTTTTTTTCAATTCCGCCTTGTAAAAAGTGAAAGTTATAACCTTAAAAGCAGAAAATTAGACGTCTTAAAAAAACAGAAAACTGATGCACGCCATGGAGTTCCGTGTGGGTTTGAAGGTTGTGATTTGGTGTTGGCGGTGGGGGCGCTGCCCCTCGACCCCGTTGGGGGTGCTGCCCCCAGACCCCCGCAAGGGGCGCTGCCCCTTGACCCCGTTGGGGGTGTTGCCGGCAAAATCCAGGTCCTCAGTTTGAAAAATTAAACTTGGATGTTCTTAGTTTGAATCCATTTAATGATCAAACTTTAAATTGTTGAAAGTTGAAACAATGATACTTGAATATTTTATCATTTTGATATTAGACTTGATGTATATGATGCTGTTATGGTATGATCATGATGCTACGATTACAAGTTTATGTTGGTTTTGTTGTTTATATGATTCTATGTGACATGCTAATCTTAATTCATGCTTATAGGTTGCATACATATATAATTTACATGTTTTTGTACTAACGAACCCAAACGAACCCAAACCCCTTTTCAAAATTTTGCCGTACCGGCGTACCGGGTTCTTCGAACCCGAACCGGTACCTGAACCCGAACCGGTAACTTAGATGAAAATAAATAAAATATTGATGACATACCAATCTCAATTGCAACATTCAAAATAAAATCATAAATAAAAAGAGGGATGTAATAGGATCTGTTTTTTATTGACTTTAGGAGATGTCCCTCTGCATCCAGGATGGTTGAGGGATGTCGGTATTTCCTTCAGCCACAATTTTGCTCCTGGACTTCCCCCCAAAAGAGTAATGTCTCCACAGACATCTCTGCATGTGATCATTCCCAGATGGGCCTTTATGGGTGTTTGTATCCATTAGTGAGGGATGTTTCATTCTATCCTGCTGCATCTAGGATGCTCCTACTCTGGGTAATGACCCAAAAAATTTATTGCAGAAGTCATACATGGAAGTAGTGAAAGCATCAGAGGCACAGAGAGAAATACCCACCAAGTCAGCAGCTCCAGCACCACCCAGTTGCTGGTCACTAATTGGCATATTCTAGTCTTGTTTCCTGATCCTTCTTATCATGCTCAAAGCACTTTGACCAGCCAGGCCAATGCAAAACATGCCTTAGGTGCCTCTGAAGTGAGTCAGAACAATCTAAACATGGAGGATTGAAATGAAGATGCCCAAATTGGAAGGAACAAAGTACTCCTTGGAAAATCCTGATAGTTCCAATTTTGATAATCACTTTTTTATGCGTGCAGTCCACATATCTCTTGGATATCTATTTCTTTCCATTATATGTTACACTTGAGCTTTAAGTTCTAATGCAATGCCTTTTATTATATATAGTATTGATATTAGATATCATTTTCCATGGTACTTGCAGTTTAGCATGAATATCTGCTGGTGGAAGTACTGAAAATCTTTATAACAGTTTAATTGTGGCTTTTGAATTTGGCTTTTCTGATTCCTTCTTCACTATACATGTCATACATAAATTTTTTTGTGTTTCAATCTTTATCTAATTACTTATATCACATTGCTATGCTTGAAGCTTTTCATTGTATCTCATCTGGCTTGTGTGTATAATGATATCAAAGTCAGTAGATGATGGTGGCTGAAGCTGTGGTTGATGGTTTTTTTTGAATTCCATGCAGATACAGGGAAAATTGACTTGACTATGAATGTTGTTGAACGTAGAGATAGGGGATTCTCTGCGGGTGGAGGATTTTCAGGAATTGGGTATTCAATCTTTATATAAAACTTTATACGTGAAAGCACTAAACTCTTCAATTATCAGGTATTGAACAGTTTCTTCATTTATACCATGCAGTGGTACTTTCTGATTAAGAAATTTTATTTAATGCAGATTGAGCGGTGGGCTACTTCCAGGCATTATCGGAAGGTACATCATGGCAGCCCTATGTGAATTTTGATTATGTTCATAAGGTTAATGCTTGTGTATTCCAAGTGCCTTGCCCCAGACCCAGACACAGACAAAAAAATTCTGGCAACTTGGAACCTTTTTTGTAGATTGGAACTTGGGTTTCTTAATATTTGCTGCTACCACAGTCTTTGACTTTTTCTAGTAAAGTTTTATGCTGATTCCATGTTTTAATTTAATACTGCTCAGCTTCTCTTGCATTTTTAGTGGGAATTTAAAATTGATTTGAGTATCTTTTAACTTGAAGTGCATTCTTGTTCAATTTAAATTTAAATTTGGTTTTATTCTAGAGTATAAATACTGCTAATTGATATTCTTCTTTTCTTTTTCTTTATTTTGGTGCTGTGCTGTTGAATGTGTCCATGTTTAGAGCTGTGTTATAAATCTTAATTTGATTCCCTTGTGATCATAAATGATGTTTTATCTTACCTGGGGCTTTATTCAACATTGTGAATTCATCCATAAGAGGAGAGCAAGATGTTTGCTCTCTTTTCATATTCATTTGGGTGTCTCTCTTTGTGCATGTACATGTGTAAATTTAATGATTATCACATATATTCTCTCATTTCTGTGTTTAACAATTAACATGATTTTTCTGTTATTAGTAGGAACCATAGTTGAAATACTTGCCAAAACCAAAAACTCGCCAAGGCCTGAAAAAAACTCAGGAAAAACTTGGCCAATACTCGGCAAAAAAACTCGGGAACTTAAAAAATTGCTTAAATTTAACTAGAAATGCATTTTTTTTTTACAAAACTCAATGAGAAGATGCATCGCATGAGCCAATAAATGAGAAAACAAAAGAAACAAGATGAGTCTAGATATATTTAAATGCAAAGTGGGTACAAAATCGCATCCTCATGAGGAATGCTGATGGCTGGAAGCAAAATTGTAAATTGTTTTTGTAGAATGAAAAGTAAATAAATCAATACAATTACATCTTCCTCTTCCCAGCTCTAGTAAAAACTAGGGAAGAGGTAGAACTAGAGGGTCTAGTCCTAGAAGTCTACTGTGGGCGTGATTGTGCCTCCTCACTTGGTATGATTGGCTCAGGCTGTGGCTTGTCCTGCATCCTGGATGTAGCTTTGCCTCTAGCTGCGCCTGGCACTGGCAATGACTCCTCATCCTTCTCAATGTCATCTAGTGTGAAACCAAATCCACCCCCCTCCTCCTCCATGGCCTGCCTCTCCAAATCATTGATGTCATCCTCTGTAAACAATGGAGGCTGCTCTTGTGATGTCCAATCACTGTAAGGATCTATATCATCCAAATCAATTGGACCAGCTGGTGCTTCCTCTACCTTCCTTATGCACAACCGAAGATTATGTTGCACAAAGACAAGGTCATTGAGGCGTTTTTGAGTTAACTTGCTCCTCTTCTTCGTATGGATGGCCTCAAACAAGCTCCAATTGCATTCACAACTGGATGAACTACACGGCTGACATAAGATTCTGAGTGCAATTTTTTCAAGATTTGGAGTATTTCCACCCCAACTTTGCCACCAAGCATCTGCAAAATAAAATTAGGTTGAGGGTAGCACCCCTTGCGGGGGTCTGAGGGTGAGAAAAAGAGGGGTAGAGAGATAGGTCTAGATCTTGGGGGAGAGAGGAGAGAGTGAGATGGAGATATTGGTAGAGAGGGGGATAGAGGAAGAGTGATAGGGAGATAGATAGGTCTAAAATTCGGGGCAGATAAAGTGAGTGAGATAGAGAGAGTGAGAGAATGCTGATAGGAGCCTACTGATTACTGAAATTTTGTTGGTGTTAATAAGCCACACCCAAACCAACGATGGACTGGTCCAAGAGGGGCCAGTAGCTCAGTGGTAGAGCACTCCAGCAGCGTATGTAAGGTCCTAGGTTCGAGATCTAGCTGGTCCATGTCTCAACATGGTATCAAAGCCAGGTCCAGGCTAGGAGCCCCAAGCACACGAGAGCTGTGGCTTAAGGGGGGTGTTGGTGTTAATAAGCCACACCCGAACCAACGATGGACTGGTCCAAGAGGGGCCAGTAGCTCAGTGGTAGAGCACTCCAGCAGCATATGGAAGGTCCTAGGTTCGAGTTCTAGCTGGTCCATGTCTCAACAAATTTGACTAAGTTTGAAAATTTAAAAGATCTTCTAAAACCTAGAATTTACATTATAACTCCTAGAGATCTGAAACCACTCTCAAACATCCTGCCAATATATACTTATACTTAAATGTTATGTTTCATGTATATATTTTGATGAAGAGAATGAGACAAACTTGAAAAAAAAATAGATAATTTTTTTTATATTGAATATATAAGATAAACTGTTACAAAAATTATTGAAATTGACTGGTCATACCACGACCAAGAGCCTAACTATATAGGTTCAAACTCGGATTAAATGCTGAATACATAGACTATGTAGCATGGCTGAGCAAAGGAACTAAACACAAAATACACCCTATACACAATGCTAGACATACTACAAATGGGGGGACAACCAGCTATCTAGTTGTCGATGCAAGAAGTCCAACCAAGTGGACCCTCCATCCATATAATCTGTTTGTCCTCCTGTTGTGCTCGCACACACACCCCGTCAGTTGACAGGGGACCCCCCCCTAATTTTTGTCTGCCTGTGCAGGAGAAATGGATGCTTCTGCAAATACCTTTCATACCTCAAAGCCAAATCACCCGAGTTTGCTATGGTTAAAAAATCAAATCATCCATAGTCTTTAGGTTCGTGAAACTCCAGAAGTTGAAAACTAGCAAAATACGCCATTTGCCCGAAAATCATTCAAGGCTTTCCCAAAACTCACCCAAGTGTCGAAACTCGCACTTTTTTGGTGAAAACGCAGTAAAATTTGAAAATTAACAAAGTGACTAAAAGGTTCGAAATTGGCAAAGTTGTCAAAAGGGCCGAAATTTGGACCTTTTAGCCAAAATGTTAGAAAAGTGAAAAGTTGGCAAAATGCCTCAAAGGGCCGAAATTCGGACCTTTTAGCCAAAATGTTAGAAAAGTGAAAAGTTGGCAAAATGCCTCAAAGGGCCAAAATTCAGACCTTTTAGCCAAAATGTTAGAAAAGTGAAAAGCTGGCAAAATGCCTCAAAGGGCCGAAATTCGGACCTTTTAGCCAAAATGTTAGAAAAGTGAAAAGTTGGCAAAAGGCCAAAAAGGTCCGAAGTTTGCAAAACACTCCAAAATCTCGAAATTGGCCATAAAGGGGTGAAAATGTCAAAGTTTTTAAAGTTTGCAAAAGTGCCTAAAATCCCGAAATTGGCCATAAAGGGGTGAAAATTTGAAAGTTTTTAAAGTTTGCAAAACACTCCAAAATCCCGAAATTCACCATAAAGGGTGAAAATGTCAAAGTTTTAAAACTTTTTGAACGCCCCTCTTGCTCGAAATTGCCAGGAACAACTAAATTCGCGGAAGGAGTAAAGGCGTTAGAACTTGGGAAATTTTCAAATGACCCTCTAGGCGTTAAATTTTAATATTTGTTAAATTAAATTAATTAATTTTTCAAATTGATTTATTGAAATGAAATTGATTGTTCGCAAGTCGCGGGATGTCATTGGAGAACTAGGAGAAAAACTTGAAATGCAAATCGAAGAAGGATCGCAATCAAGGCCAAGCTCTGGAAGCTGGAGGAGAAAGATGCAATGCAGGATCAAAGCGATGAACCATTGGGAAGCGTGCCACCTGGGAAACAAGTTAAAATTCACCACCAAAGACCGAAGAACACTCCGAATGCAACAATCATGCATTCTCAGGAAAAGTACACAACTGGATTTAATTCCAGGAGTTCAATTTCTAAAAAGCTGAAATTGTTTTATTGTAAAACTGCTTGTAGGTCCCACTCAGATATTTTGAAAGAAAGGGGAAACAAGTCAGTTGTGGACAGTTATGTCCAACTACTGGATAGACTCAAATCGAAGCCAAATAGTGGTAGGTAGTTGAAATTGTGGTTGAATGGATGAGTGAGAATTTAATGGGCATGGGTTAGGGCTGCTAGTTTCTGGAAGGTAGATCAGGACCCTTAGATGCAGTTAATCCTAGCCTTTGGTTCGTATTGTAAAATCTATAAAAGGCAAAGGCCTTTCTTTTGTAAAGGGTTAGATAGTTAGAGATTTTTGTCAAATAGTTAGACTCTGGTGAGAGAGTTAGATTTTAGAGTTAGAATAGGTTAGATTTTAAGCAGTAGCATAGAGATGCTGCAGAAATTGTTGTAATAGGCAGCTGAAATCAATATATAGACATTGATTTGGTGTTTATTGTCTTGTTTTCATCCTGTTTGCATGGTTTCTCTCAGCATTTTAGATAGATCTTTCGATTTTGGGTGTGCAGGTATTTGATAGATTCAGGCTCATACCATTGAGGATATACTGATTGTGTATCCTTTTGTATGGTTAACCTGAGCCTTTAATTGTGCTTAGTTCAATTGCAGGTGTTCGTATGAGCTGCGCCAGAATTGGGTGCTTAGCTGTGCGTCTCCAGTCTGAAAATCTTCCAAGTCCCTTTGAAGATTGCACTGTTCTTGCAAGGTTGTGAGCTATTTTGGCCAAGCAGGAATTGGTTATGTTGAATCCATCTACCTGCATACTCGTGTTGTTAGTTTTAGATCTCCTAACCCTTTCCTTTTGCTCTTTATTACGTAATTCGAGAATCACAGCAGACCAGCTTGTTGCAAATCGTAAGTCCCCTTGTGCTCCCAACAAATCACATCGACCACTGAGTAGTCCCTCAGTCAAGACCTGACAAATAAAACCTTGAGGTTGTCCTCTTTGATCAAACGTAAGAAATAGCATTAGGGATTTCCTTATCTCAAGAGAGGATAGGATACTCAGCGAGTACATTCTATTCTGCGTTGGCGGGATAAAGTCGCAAGTTCAGCGATTTTAGACACGTCAACACCTCCCTCATTGGGACTGCTCCATGCGCAGCAAGTTGAGTCATGAACTCTCTCTCAGCTCTCTTGCCTTCATTGATTTCTGCTACATAGGTTGCAAGGGCGTTGACAAAGGGGGTCCTTTCTATGTTCTCCTTGCTCCAAGTGAAACCATATGAAAGTTCTGAGATGTATACCCTGGTATGACCATCCTCAAGGAATCTTTCAAACTTCTTCGTGGCTAGCCTCATCACAAGGGTGACCTGTGTTTCACCATAATGTGTAGTAAGTCTATGAAAAGACTCAGTAAGTTTTCGCCCTACCTTGGAACTTATCTTCATTTTTGATAATCCAATTGTACCATAAAATTTCACAGGTAAGAACAAACCAGAACAGATTACAATCTTTTTTCAAGCCCATGTATAGAACCAGTAATTATGTTCAGAATATTAACATTTCCAGAAATAGGAATTCCAAAGAGAAGCCACATCTTTCTAGCAATGATACAATCAAAAAACAGGTGCTAAATATTCTCAGTCACTTTACACAAGTTACATATATCAAAAGAATTCTGATCATTTCTACATGGTAGCCTATTAAGGACCAACAACCATTTAAAACATTTCTTCTTAGGAGATACATTGCTGCTCCATAAATTTTCAAAAATATGCCTCCATTTGGTGTCATTCCAATCAGTATGCCAGACATCATTAAGATGAGAAAAAATGGAATTACTTGCAATTAAAGAATTATAAACATATTTAGCCTTAACAGAAATAAGCAAGGTGCCATCCATCCAGGTGAAGGTGAGAAATCTATCATTGTCCAGTAGGCAACTCCCACTCTTAGGGAGTTGCAACATATTACAAGCCTCCCTTAAAATGGAATATGTTCTCCAATTGGATGCAAGCAGGGAGAAAGTCTGGGATAACTCAGCCCAAGGGATCAGTCGTTCCTTATTGATGTGATTTTTAAAGCACTTAATACCTTTATTAGCCCAGTTCTTAGCCGAGCACCCTTGAACAAGGGCGAGGGGTTTCCCCTTATGAAACAAGTTCCACCAAATTGACCTCTCACCTTTGATGGAAAGATTGCTGCTGACCCTACAGTTAGATATCTGGGCCCTAACATTCTCTCACACCTTCCTGATGGTTTTGAACACCATGGAGCCTGGGACAGATACCGGGAAATTTCCAGCAACAAGGTCACTAGAGGGGAGATTCTTCCATGCCTTGGCCTGCTTGGGGACCGCCATCTTGATGTTATTTTTTGACCAGGACCTTCCACGACTCATTGCCACTAAGAATGAAAAATCCTTTTAGCTGCAAGTGCTATCCCTTGAATTCTTAAATCTTTTAGACCCAAGCCACCATCCTTCTTATCCCTGTAACACCACTTCCATTTAACTGAATGCCTCGTCCTACCTCCTCTCCCATCAGACCACAAGAAGTTCCTTATAACTTTCTGCACCTCATGCACTTGGTAATTACGAAACATCCACACTGATGCATTAGATAGTATATGATGATAGGATCTTCTGGCACACTTGGATCCTCCCTGTCAGGGACAGGTAATGCTTGTGTGACTTGTTAAGCTTCCTGATTAATTTGTCCTTAATCCAACACCACATGTCCTTCATGCAAGGGGAAACTGAAAAGGGGATGCCTAGATATCTAACCTGCTTGCAAGGCCCCCACCATTGATATCCATACTTGGCAACCTAGTCAGGCGAGAAATCTTGCCATCCCAGTAACAAGGATTTAGCATGTGAGATTTTGGCCCCAGAGGCTTCACTGAAGAGCTTAAGGTTATTAGTAAGAGAATCGATATTAGTTTCCTCAAGCTGTAAAAGTAGAGCAGTGTCATTTGCAAATTGAATATTCAAGAGATCCGCATTGTTTGGAAGCTGAATTCCTTTCACTCTAGGCGAGGTCAAGTTATCCCTTAGCAGATAGTATATTGCCTCAGATGCTATGACAAATAAGGCCGGAGCAAGGGGGCACCCTTGTCTGATAGATCTCTCTAGTTTGAAGGTCTCAGAGATAGACCCATTTATGTCAAGCTGAGCGGAGGCATCCTTAAGGAGGACGTGAACAGGCTGGGAAAATTCCATAGGAAAACCAAAGGCTTCTAACATTATTATAATATATCCCCATTCAACTCGATCATAAGCTTTCTCAAAATCCCATAAGAGCATGGCAGCATATTGTTTAGACACTCTAGCCCACTCCATGGCCTCCCAACTCGTAATGAGATTCTCAAGTATATATCTCCCTTTAATGAATCTAGTTTGAGTGGAACATATAAGGCTAGGCAGAACATTAACAAGTCTAATAGCCAGAATTTTAGCAAGAATTTTGTATGAGAAATTAAGAAGGGTAACGGGCCTCCAATTCTTAATGAGGGACTTGTTGTTAATTTTAGTACTTTCAGATTAGATGAAACTCAGAAAATCAGAATTTGTTTCTAACTAGGTTAATTAGATTTATTGGTTTTCAGATTTAAGCATAGAAAGAAATGAATGCAAAAGAGACAAGACAAAGTTACCCTGGGAAAACCTCCTAGGAGGAAAAACCCAGCCAGAAAAGATCCTCAGATCTGATTATGGTTTTAGATTCAATTGACAATTACACACTTATCTGGAGTATAGAAGTTGCAGTCACAAGGAAGATGATATAGAAGACTACACAGCTAGTTTGTTGACAGTGATCATGATTTACAGTCCTTCTAACTTGTCTTGCTGTGCATGCACCTTTCAACTAGTTCACAGTCCTTTGCTTGCGCCTTCAATGGAGATCCCTGTCTTTGATGATAACTTGTGATCACCAATTAGATCTGCTGCACATACATGGAGTTCGCTGTGATCACCAATTAGATCTGCACATACATGGAGTTCGTTGTGACCTAACTGATAATCTGCTGCCTATGAATGAAGTTCACTGTGATCTGCTGCTTGCAACGGAGTTCGCTACCCAAGAAGGATATATTTTGCATTTACTTGAAACTGCATTAAATTATATTGTGAGAGGTATGTGTCTTATTTATAGGAGAGCAACCACTCCTAATCAAGTCGGCTTATGATGAAATAACCTTCAATTTATTTGCCTCACTTTAACCGAAACCCTTTATTAGATAGGGTCGGCCCTATTCATGTAAGCATGTTATCTTGCACGTAGCGTGGTATTGCGGAGTAGCGTGGTGTTAAGGAGTGCATGATGTATAGGGCCCAGCCCTAAGAGTGGCGTGTGGGATGAGAAGGGCCCAGCCCTAAGAGTAGCGTGTGGGAGGAGAAGGGCCCAGCCCTTGGCGGATTCCAATGTTGCCTTAAGGCAATTGGAATCCGCATTCTACCTAGTTACAATCAACACTTGTCACCTTCTTTAGGGAGGAGTTTAATGAGTCCCCCGTTGATATCAATGCCAAGGGAACCTGCCTCAATGGCTTCCTCGTATACATCAAGAAGCTCTTTACTGATCCAATCTATATTTGCTTTGTAGAACTCAACTGGTAACCCATCCGACCCACGGGCCTTGCCATTGTTTAGAGCCTTGATTGCATTTTTGATTTCATCAATAGAGATTGGCTTCCTCAAATCAGAGGCATCTTCATTAGAGATTAAGTGTGGAATCAGATCTTTACAGAGTTTCCTAGCAGAATCAGTATTTGGATCCTATTCAGAGGTAAATAGATCCTTAAAGAAGGTAAATATCATCAATATCCACAATCTCTTTGCCATCCACCCAAAGGCTATCAATCTTCTCTCTATACTCTTTTTGCTTCAATATGTTAAAGAAGAATTTTGAACCTTTATCACCATGTTGCAACCAATTGGCCCTAGCCCTAATCTTATCTCCCACAATCCCATTTTGCTGCACTTTCCTCAACTGGCCCTTGATCAAAGCCATAGATTGAGCTGTACTGATATTGTTGGGGTCTTGCTGAACCTGAAATTCTAGACAATGTAGACTGTCAGTTAAGGTTCTCTCCTCTAATCTGGTATCCTTAGCTTTCTTCCTGCCTACAGTAGAGGAGCGGCTGCCAACTTCTAATATTCTGATTCCAACGGTCAATACTAGACTTGCGCCCCACCCTCCATTTATTGTATTGGCTAACAATAGAGATTGCAGCAAGGACCTCTTGATCCTCAAGTAAGGACGTGTTTAATATGAATTTACCTTCATAACATTCCTTGTTTTGAGCTCTATTCCTAATACAAATCTACGAGATAATCGGGTGGTGATTTGAAAGAGTGAATGGGACAACTTTAACAGTGGTACCATTATCATCCTGTTGAAAGGAATAAAAGTCCTTATTCGCATAAAACCTATCAAGTCTGCTATAAATCCTCTTTTGACCTTTTTGAGCATTGCACCATGTAAACCAGATACTTCCATACTCTCTTCTTAATCCCTCCAAGGGATCAAACAACCTCTTCATTCCCTTCATTCTGTCCCAGTGAATCTTTTCTATCCCCTTCCACTCCATCTTCAACCCACCTTCTCTGTCCTCCGGATACTCAACCATGTGGAAATCTCCTCCAAAAATCCAAGGGATATCAGGCAGAGTGCACATCCATTGCCACATACCTGCCCTCTCACACTAATCATTGGAGGCATAGACAGAGCATATCCCAATCTTATCCGACCCAACCTTGATTATAGCCCAAACTGCTCTCTCACACGGAGAAGAACCATACTCCACAATAGCATCTCTCCATTTAGGGTTGAGGAGCAGGGCATAGCCTCCTTTGCTATTCTCATGTTTGGTGGTAAATCTGCAAGCGTCCTTCCAAATAAACTTAAGATTGACCTCAAGGATGAAACTGACTGCTTTCACTTCCTGCAACATGACAATATCTGCATCTCTGTGAAAATTCATAAACCTTCTTATTCCATGATTTCTGTCTGGCGATTCCAGCCCCATAATATTCCATGAGATGCACTCCATCATCAAAGTTTAGAGTTATTTAGAGCTTTTGGCAGGCCTTAAAGCTGCTGAAGCATTTGGGGAGTTTAGTCTTAGCATCAACTTTCTTAGGGAGGGGGGAGATTTTCCCCTTAGATCCTTTCGGTCTGCTCCTTTTCCTTCTTACTCGGGGCAACTTCTTCCTTCCAGAGGATTCAGCCTCTACCTTGCCACCTGGGTCACCTTCCTCAGGGAAAATCATTTCTCTCTTAGTCTCCCCACTAGAAATCGAGTTGTTGGAGATCTACTCCGTATCCAACCTAGACTCCAAATCATTAATACCAATTGAGCCTTCAATACTTTCAAGCTCTGAATCACCATCAGTGGCCGGATTAAGAGAATTAAGGGGGGTGGATGACCTAATTGTAGGGTCAACAACAATAATGTTAAAAAAAGCAGAGTCCTTGTCTTCTGCAACAACAGGTTTAGCAGAGCTAATATTAGCACCCTCAATAGCCTAGAGTGATATAGGGGAATGATTAATCCCTTATACAATTACAACATCAGATTTAGCCAGAGGAGCAAAAGACTCATCTCTTAAAAGCTCAAATTTATTAGCAACCTTATAGGGTTACTGGTATCAGGTGGGGAGTTCTTTCCCCCACATCCCTTCAAGTTATAAGAGGTTCGGTCCTTCTTTTTGAAATCTTGGACAATAGACTTAGACAGGGAGACTTTTTTACTTTTAGCAAATTTCTATTCAGGGGGTTGAGCATTGGAATCGTCATCCATGGGGAACGATTTTGATCCTTTGGGCTGATTATCTCGAATAGCTTTCTTAATCTTATCTAGGACCAGCTGTTGAGCATTCTTCTTCCTAGACTTGCAAGTTCTAGGCATCTTAAATTGAGGAGAGTTTTTATTGGTCTCATCTAACTGAGAGATCGCCTCAACAATAGCTGAATGAGGAGGGGCTTCATCTGTAAACACCCCAAACTGAGTCGAGTGATCAAACTCAGGGGGTTTTGGGGTAGGTTCCAAGGTAGCCGTTTTAACGGCCTGTTTAAGAGAGTCCGGTTTATTCATAAGCAGGGGGGCAGAATTCCCAATATCATCATTAGCAGGGGTTTTAACCACAGAATCCCCGATTGTTTTAGAGCCATTAGGTTTAGCCTTATCATTGTTCGGCTTCCAGGCAGACAGGATTGGGCAATTACACCTAATATGCACTTCCTGCTTCCAAAGAAAACAAGCATTAATGCTTCCTAGGGTTTCCACAATACAAGTAATAGGGCCATCTTCAAGTTTTAATATCAATGAATCTCGGAAACTCTCGGCCTGGGTTGACCGAAACCAGAACCCTTGCGTCAAGATGTGGCACAAGAGGAGGATTATCAACTCTAATAACCCTGCTAATGGGTTGCAGAATCTCCAGAATGAAATTCCACAGCACCGGAGGGATTTTTTTTAATTCTAACCATCTAGGGCACGAGAGCGCCAAGATTTCCTCATTGACAACATCATGGGTCCAATTTAGGGCTCTGAAAGTACATTTTCCTATAGTCCAGAATTGCTTCTGCACAACTGCAGATTGAGATTTTGCATCCCTGAAGAAGATAACGAATAATCCTTTTTGAATCATACGACAAAAAGAGACATGAAACCCTAATTTTCTAATCCAAACATTCTTTATCCATTCATATAAAAAATTGTGGGCCGGGCATTTCTCAACATCCACAGCCACAAGAAAAAATAGCAACAGAATTTAACCTAGACTTTTCCAAGTTAATGGCTTTTGCTATGTTTGACCAATGCTAGATGCACTCACTCACTTTTTGAACGTAGTAGTCCAAGAAGTGTTGGATGTTTTCAACTTAACCATTCTAAATCAGTTGCCTATTATTCTGAAGCTAATGTAATGAGAAAAAGCAACTAATAAAAATATAACAATCTTAACAAAATTTATGGAATAGAGAAGGATGTTTGGGAAGACAACATATTTGTTACATTCAGCCCTGTAAAATTTTCATTGGCTACACTCTATTTCAACTCATGTATGTGAAGGAATCAGTACACAGATTCAGAGTAGCTATGGGAAATCAGATTGGAATTGTTAAGAATTTAAAGGAAAGCTTGTTAATAACTCAATGCAATGATTGAATAGTGAATTCTGGCACGATTGAAGTAGAGCGAAATAAGAGCGAAAATTGCCATAATAAGAAGCAGAACAGTGAGATGTGTTCCTATTAAGATTTGTTCGGAAAGAATTGAAGACAAGAACTAATTTGAAAATGATGTGCAGGTACGTACATTGTTTGCCAATTTTTATTTTTATAATGCAGTACAATTACAAAATTTGGATGTAACTATGCTTCCAAATTTGATCATCTCCAAATGAAAAAAATCCCATCATGAAAAGTCAAAGTTGCACAGTGCATTGAAATGGTGATGTGATTAGAGAAATAGGTGACTGTTATAACTGGCATCTTATGGTCAATGTTGACACTACTGACTGATAATGTGGTTGACAGTGTTGAGCAGAGAACAAGAACACCTCAAAATAACCTCCTTTGTAATTCATTTCTGTGTGAGGACCCATATGTGTACATTTGATAGGAAAATACATTGATAACTTCCTTTGTCAGATATGTTGATCGACACATTGGAAGCGTGCATACTGCATACTGTGGGGTGAGAAGGTATGTTGGAGGAATCCAACAATTGGTGATACTTGTCAAATGAAGGACAAGATGTGAGGTAGTTTTGAGAGACATTTTGACTGAGAGATAATTCTAAAGTGAAGTCAGGCAAATGAAAGCTGCAATTGGAATAGTTTAGTGTAAAGAAGAGATGATAGAATACTGATTGGAAACATCCTTTACCAACCAGTACTGGCAGAGGTTTTCATTGGAATCATAAGGAACAGTTAATGGAAAAAAATACCTGGCACATAAGGTATAATAAAAATAATTTACCTGCATCCTGGAACAAAATTCCAACATTTTTGCTAGCTTCACTTGACAAAATCACTCCTAAGTTCCTAACTATTAACATAGTGTGAAACCAAGACATAATTCTAAGTGATTAATGATGCTGTCAAAAGGAAAGCTAGAAACATGCATGGCACAAGGTTCCAAGAAGCAAAGGTTGAAAAATAAAACAGTAAAATAGTTATGTTAAGACTGTTAATCAGCTGTGAGCCTTGCACACAGATATGCATTGCTTTTCATCATTGGCGAAATTGAAAGGTGTTGAATTCTTTGGGCTGGTTAACAACACCTAATATCAGTGGATGCAAGTTTTATCTGGTAGCTGATTGATGAGTATAATCTGGAAAACAAGTTTGTATCCATGTCTAGATAATGCCCACATACAATGCTGGTCTAACTTTTTTTTTTTGATCTCACAAGGACATAAATGGTGGTCAAAATTATACTATGAGTCTGTGTGTTTGAGATAATGGATTCAAGCTGGAGACGAGGAACTTCCATTCTCATACATACTTAGTTGGGAGTAACGTAAAATAATTTCTACAGTAAAGGATTTATCTTCTATGTGTAATGTGAGTGAGTGACAAATCAGTGAAGATGGTTGAAAGTGTGTGATGAGAAAAGAGAAGATAGAAGAGTGTGACAAAAATTTAAAATGTCCCTAGAAGAAATTGTTGTGTATGAAAACATATTAACACCAAAAGAAAGAAGAAGAAATTGTTAGTATGCAATGATAGTGGCAATTGAGACGATACAGTGAGTGCATAGTCAGGCAGAGTTAGCCAGAGAAGAAAACTGTTATGAGAATGCCATCAGTGTTCTTCCATTCAGTAAAAGGATATGGATCTATTGAGGTTCAAACTAAGAAAATAGTGGATGAAGATTTGGGCCATGAGATGTCGTCTCATCCTATTCAATTGCAAGAAGAAAATGTGGTGAAGGGATTGAGGAATTAATTTCATTTTTTTGAAGAATATAACTTATATCTGTCAATCTTTATGGTAGACATGAAGTTTGAATTGCATTGACTTTCTCATTATGATCTGTAGGTACTTTCATCAATAGGAGCATGCAATGATTGGTGATTTTAGCAAGTTGGTATTGCAAATTGTTTGCTGCTCTTCTTGTCTGTTTTCTGTAAATGTTGCTTTTGATCTTGCTCCTAGTAGTCATATGAAGTTTCATTTGCTCACTATTTTTCCAGGTTATAAAGGGGTTCATGGGAACAAATTTTCCAGTTTTGCATGGTTACAAAGAAAGGATGGGAACATGATTGAAATGGAGAACGCTTGATTTATAGATTAGGTTTTTTATTTTCATACCAAAAGAATGAGTGGTAGCAGGTTCTTGACTTCCTCTCCTTAGAGTTTGAGTTTCTGAATGACCTCATGTCGTGGAGTACCTAAGAAGGGGAGAGCCTATATCTAAAACATTTGTTAGCATCCTTCAAAGAGATCAAGATGTATTTAATTTTTGAATAAGCACTCCTGTGGTGCTTCAATAACCCTATCTGCCACTCAAAAAATGTATTGCAAAAGATGCTCTGCCCAAATGAAATGCAAGTTTTGAAATAAAGATAAAATCAAAATCAAAATTTCTTTTTCTAATTTCTTTTTGCATATCTGTGAAATAGATTGAAGCTTGAGACGAATGCATCTGATATCTTTGACAATATATGAGATAACAGTTTTTAAAGTGACTTTCAAATGATGAAACCTATCTTTGGCAGCTATATGGTCCTTTGAAGACTCCATTATTAAACTTGCCGAATCTTTCAATGCTTGCCAGTTTTCTATATGCTTTCATGTTTGGAAACAAATCACAATTACCTATTCAGTGATTTAGGAGTTGGGTTATAGCTGACATTTTTTTGCTATTCAATATTAGTGTGTATGAAATTGTTGTATATATATAGCCCATGTGGTGTTTAACACATCATAAGAGAGAAAACTTTAGGGGTAAAGCCCAAGTATGTGCACGAGATGGAGTATTTGTTCAATCCAAGATTTGATTAGATTTCTGTTTCTGTGTGATGTTTTGATATGAATGTCAACATATTCGTAGAGTCATAATAATGCTAAATGCAGGCTTGAGGATATATGTAGCTGGACTGTTTGTGTAATGCATTGAATACTCTGTCTCACGTGTGATCTGAGATCATGACTAGTAGGTTTGAAAACCCAGTGCAATAATACCTGTTTCTCTAATTGATTGTGTCTCTTGTATGTGAGCACAACTTTAAACATAATATAACCATTAGAATTACAGTTGCGATTTCTTTAACAACAGGAGCAGCATAATTTAGAATCACTTCCTCCTGTGCAGACTCCTAACTCAGAAACTAGAATATTCTGAATTGTATGACAGGATAAATGCTATGTGATAAAGATACTAGGTAACATCTAAATCCTCAACAACTGATAAAGCAGGGAAATAAAGATGAGAAAAAAAGTATCACCTATTTCCAACTAGTAATATCTTTTTTTGTCTATGTCCTTGATGTGGACTGCCTTTTTTTTTAATGTTATTATTAATCATGTTAATTACCTAGTATATCTAACATAAAATAATTACTTGTATGCATTGTGGAGAAACTTGCTGGTCTTTTTTTCTATGCATACTTAAAAGGTTCTACAAAATTGTAGTAAGCTGATTGTACTATGCATTTGTCTTGAAATCACTTGTTTTCAAAATTGGAAAAAAAGATTGCTAAACATGGAGAGTATATAGAAGTCATTAAGTTTTGAATTTCACACTAAGTTTATTTCTTGATTGTCCTCCGAAACCTCTTATAGTAATGCCTGATTGTTGATGTGACCATCCAGTAATCTGCTAGACCAGTTAAAAAAAAATCAGATAAATTATTCTTTCGAGAGATTTGAACCTCGACTTCTTTCTTATATGCCAAGCCCTAGTTTGAATGAGTTGCTGGAGATTATAATTAATTAATTGATAGCAAAGATAAAGTCATTCCTATGCTATTGAGTGGCAAAGTCATAACTAGGCAGACCCAAACTGTAAGACCACTAATATTGTTTTTCCAGTTCTAGAAAAAATACATTTTTTAGTTGACAAATGCTAAATTTGATGCCTACTAGGGCATTATCTTTCTGAGTGAGGAAAACAGCCAAACAAAAGGACCCGCACCTTAAGTCATAAACATTCCTTGTTTATGGGGGAGATTATACAGAAGTGCATTCACAAGCCTTCTGTAGTAGATTATAGGTAGTAAGGGGAACTCTGGTGAAAACTACTCATAATTTACAAAGAATCTTTCAACAAGAAAAGATGAAATTTTGTCATTTATAGTGAGACAGATAAATAATTAACAGACAACATTTAAAGTAAATTTAGTGGATGATTAGGGAATTTTGTATTGGACTATAAAGAAGCAAAATTCGGCATCGAGTTGCGATTAATCGTGAGTAATTGCGGATTGCTAGAAGTGCCGATTTTTTCCCCATATAAATTGCTAGTCGGGCCAAAATGTCATTGATTGATAGTCAACAACTTGGATCGATTAATCACGGCTAAAACCTCGTGAAATTTCGTTTCAAAATTGCAACATATCGTGAAAAAAATGACTTAAACCCTAAAAACTACCCCCAAAAATAGGCCGATTCCAGGTAGGGTTCAAAATTTGTGTCCTTAGATTTTTTTGCCAATTTTTTGACCTTTGCAAGACCCTAAATGACATTCGATATTATCCATAGGTTATAAGTGTGACACATTCAGGAATAACCTTTTTTCAAGTGATACGTGCAAGAAACACATCGGGTGTTTCCTTATTTTCAGCAACTTCATATTGAATGCATGAAGTTTCCACAGTCCATATTGATATGCAGTCGAATCCAGAAGAATTACAAACAAACTTCATATTATTCAGAACTTTAAAATAAAAACTATGACATCTAATTTGCACGATATTATTTTTTTTATATTTATGGAAAACTTTATTAGCAACAAGTCTTACATAGATGTTTAATATATAATTTAAAATAATTAAATAATTAATTTTATAAAATAATTTTAAAATTTAAATTATCATATATTATATTTGTCGTTTATTAAACTATATGAAATAATTATATAATTTAATAAAATTGTAAATTAAAATACAAATAATGTAAAAACTAAAAATTAAAAACTTGTATTCTTATAGACCATAATAAATATAAATATTTTTATTTTTTTATTTATAATGTATATTATTTAATTTTTAATATATAATTAATATATTTTATAATTTTCTTTATTTTTTTGATCAAACGTACTCAAACAAACTCAGCCCCCCCCCCCAAAAAAAAATGATGTACCAACATATCGTACTCACCTTCATGATATCCGATTTGACAACCTAGCTATATATCTATACTATGGAAATACCCTTAAATTTAAAAAAAAATGTAGTTTCTGTCTCGTTTTCTATAATCTTTTTACATTTTTTTCGAAATCCGATTTTTTCAAAAAGTCTTATACTTTTGGTTTGCTGATTTTTTCCCCAAACGATTTTTTTTGCTGCTATGCTACAAGTAGGAAGTGGAACTCTAGTGAGAATCACAAATAATTCACAAAGAAGTTTTTAATAAGAAAAAATGAAATTTTTTAATCTTTAACGAGGCAGATAAAGTATTTCACAGAAGATCTTTGAAGTTAGTGGCTGATAGGTCTGGTTATTTCGCCAACTATTATTTTCTGATACTTAGTCATTTTCTCTATTTGTGGAATGATTCTTGTGTTTTTCTAGAGGACCATAAAACTTACTGCTGCAGAGAGGAATTTGTAGGACATTCGAACAGAAATTTGCACTGTGAAAAAAGTTTTAAACTAGCAGTTGCATATTTTTTTTGTGCACCAAAATGCCCATAGGTTCACATTTTCAAATGTGAAATTGAAAATTAAATTGAAAATTTAATGTTTTGGCATGGAAGTCAAATGTCTGGTTTCTGCTCTGTGTTTTATTCAATGGTACATTTCTATAATTGAAACATTTAATGCGAAGATAAAAAATGGAAATGTGTTTTCCCTACACATTTCCTTTTCTAATAAAGTTTTAACTCATGCATTTTTAACAGGCATATGAATCACAAGACCCTCACAACATTATAAAACTCTTAACTAACAATGTAATAGAATTGCAAGGTAGAGCTATTTCCATAATGAGAGAGAATTCAGACCATACAATTCAGTTTTAATAAGAAAAAATCATTATTATCTTATATTTAAATATTATAAACTCAATATTGATTTCTCTAAAATAAGTTTCATTGTTAATTACAAAAAGTTGCACACAAAACATAAATCTTAAATTTTTAAGTGGTTATTAGAAAATATTTAAGATAATCTTCAAAATATTCTAAAAAGAAAAAAATCATTTTTAATCTCAAAAATAGAATATTCAAGCTATTTATATTGTAAAACAAAAATCTTAAATTTCTAAATTGATATTAAAAAATATTCAAGGTAATCTTCAAAATATGCTAAAAAGAAAAAATCATTTCTAATATTCAAGATAATCTTCAATTCCTAAATTGATATTTAAAACAAATTAAGATGATCTATAAAATGTTTTCTCTAAAATGAGATGCATTATAACTTACAAAAAGTTGCACAGAAAATATAAAGTTGCCATTTTTATGTGACTGCTGGTTTAATTTTCCGTCAACAGAAGGCAAACAATTTTTCGGGAGGCTGACAATTTTCTGGCTTAAAAACCCCCCACTTAAAGCCTATCGGCTAATTATGGTGGATATCCTTTGGTATAGTAAATTGTCATTTTCCTATTTAGGCAACACAAAGTGGGATGCCTCATTTCACAATATGAGGCCAAAATATTAAATAAATATAAATAAACCAAAACATTAAGATGCAAGGTTGAGACACCTTTCCCAACATTCTCCCTCTTGTCGAATACCTTGCCAAAGAGCAAAGGGGAATTTCAACACTAAAATCTAACTACTAGGGATTGTGAGGCCCTTAGACTCACTATACTATTTGAACTTCTTTATGCTCATTGGCTTTGTCAATGCGTTGCATTATTTGCCAAAGTATCACACTTCTCCAACATCACCCCTTCCATCCTTTACCATGTCACAAACAAAATGGTATGGGGCATCTATGTGCTTCATCCTCACATGAAAGGTCAAATTCCTTGCCAAACAGATCACCGTTTGACTGTCACAAAGAAATTTGATAGCTCCTCGACTCAGGCCCACATCACACAATCTCTTAAGTCAGATGGCTTCTTTACAAGCATGAGTAACTGCCATCTACTTAGCCTTTGTAGTGAACAAAGTGACAATAGCTTGTTGCTTACTCATCTAAGAGACAGCACCATGAAATAAATTGAAGACATAAAGTTTGGTTGATCTTTTGTATAATGTCAATGTTTGGGCTCAAGAATGCACCTATTGTTTTTTCATAATAAGTTCTATACTTATAGCAGCACACAATAGATGATAGTTTTATTCCCCCTGTCAAAACCATTCGAGATATTACAAATATATAGGAGTTACGTCTCCTACTTTATAGGAGGAACTCCTATAACAAATATCTAAACTCAACAAACAAACAAATCCATCAAATAATCTCATCTATAATAGATACATGAGCTGTTTAAACTCACAGTAAGTGAACGCTAACAATTTGTTTCCCAACATTTCACACATTATGGTAAGAACATTTAAAGACTTGATTCGTGATATTTTACAAGTATGTCTAGATGATTAGACAGTTTGTGACATGGTGACCAACCACTTGGATGCATTGCACCTAATGTTTGATTGATGTCATCAATTAAACACCACACTAAATTTGAAGAAGTGCACCTTTATGGTACAATTTGGCAATCTGAATGGGCATATTATAAATAACATAGTTACAAGACTTAGACTCAGCGGAAACTTTGCAAGCTAATTTCTGACTTAGACTCAGATTTGACACAGACTCAACAAATTGAAAAAATCATGAAATATGGAGATGTTTAAGGATTTAAAACCTGTACCATGCACCCTTCAATAAATAAAGACACAATAAACTAATCAAATGGAAGCTAGTTTCATCACATACACAAGCATACATTGATCATGAGATAAAACATATTTCAGCTAAAGGAAATAATGTTTTCAAATATATAAACATTGTCAAGTGTTTAAGGTGTACAAAAACTCATTAACTATGGTAAAAAATCACAATATGGAGTCATGAACTATGTTAAAAAGGAGCTTGTATCCCTCAACCCAACATTACTAGCTCTATTTGAAGTCATGAGCTTGTATCTCAAACAAGTCTGCAAATGTTGGTAAAATTGTAGGAACATTGCATAGGATAGGTGTTTGACTTAGCAAACTAGAAGTATAAATATAATTTAATACTAGGAATTTAATTAGGAAAATGTCAAAGAAATTTTTTTTTGCTCTTCCATCCAACATGACCCATAAAGATTTTTTCTTTTTACCCCCAGTGAGGTCAAGGAGCAGTGCCCCTTTGTTGAGGGCAACACCCCTAGTAAGGTTGAGGGGTAGCCATCGAGACCCCACAAACCATCATAATGCATGCCATTTTTTATAATTTTATCTTTTAAAAAAAAAAATCCTCTAAAAGTCTTCCAAACCCTTGAAAAAATGTTTGGCTTTCATGCTTTTACATTTAAGCATTTTCAAAATTTTATGCTTTTTTTTTTCTTAGTTTTTAGAGACTTGGCCAAGTCTGTCAATCAAGACTCATTAGGTACCTAAGTCAAAGACCTAGGGCCTCATTTCAACCTTACCAAGTCTCTAAAAACAAGTCTTCAATGCTCAAAGAAGTCTCAAGAGTCTGGGTGAGTCTTGACAAGTCTTGTAATGCTCAAAGAATGTGATCTTAAACTAAAGGAAGCAAAGACATAAGCTACGACATAATCGCCATATTAGACAATGTGACTTTGGACTAGGAAGCGTGGTATTGTAGTTTAATAGCTGCTTCTAGAAACATGTTTTCAAGCTCAAGATATGCTAGTTAGTTCCCTATTTGATTCGAGAGATTGTGCAAATTATGTTGCATATTCAGATATGCTCAATGGCATCCCTGTGAGGTAAAGTAAATGACTTATAGTAAAACCATATGTAGAATGACCATGTGTTACCATTAAGTAATTTTTGTTGGCTTTTGCTAATAGGTTCTTTGACCAATGCTATTTTATTGTTGTGCAGTTTTATTATTTTGGGTTCTAGTGACCCTTGTAATGCCATTGTTAATATGTTTTCTTAGTTAGGGTGATCTACAATAAATCTCTATTTTTGTGCAACTTGTGTGAGGTAAAAAATGATGATGACAAACTATTGCAAAACCACAAAGATCCAACCACCTACAATCCTAGTCCTACAATAAAACATTCGCCATACACCAAGGAAGATACCTAAGAACATGCAAATCAACAAATTGAACAGTAATACCATTCACATGTCAAGTAGGGTTTCAATCTCCATTGATCTTGTTTGATATATTTGCTCTCAAATTTGTATGTGCACAAGAGCTCAACAAAGAACGAATTGTGGTTGTGAAGTCGCTTGATCGCAAGAAAGCTTGATAGTCGCATTAAGAGATAAATGACATGTGTCATGAAGAGAAAAAAGCTAATGAATTAATTAAATAAATAAAGATTTATGTAATTAATAGAAGAAGTGAGACGAATTAAATAAATAAAATATTTATTTAATTTAAGAAAAGATAATTTAAAAAATAAAAATATTTATTTAAATGAGGAAAGAGCTTAGAAGAGGCTAGGTGAATTAATTAAATAAATAAAGATTTATTTAATTAATCGAAGACTTAGGATAAAATAATTAAATAAATTAAATATTTATTTAATTAAATAGGAAAATTTTAGGTGCCTACACAACTTGTTCACACATTGTAATATTGAAACAAATATTTGTTTTCTACACCTCTTTGTTGGTGCATTTTGATATGTATGTTTCAAATATTTGGTGTTGCTTCATGTTTTCAAGTAACTTTGGTAATACTTTTTGGTACGCCCTCCATACCTTGACCTATTACTTTTTACATGACAGGATTTTGAGAGTTTTGTGCACTCATAATCGGTTGAAAATAGAAATGGTACTTTGTCCACTGTTCCACAACATCAAATATTGAGCATTTGGGTGATATTCCTTGATATCTTGGACGTACCAAGGATTTTTGTACTTGGAGGAGACATCCCCTTATCAGGAAGAGACAACCTGCTTCATTTGCTTCATAAAAGCTCTAAAAGGAAAAGAGCTAAAACCCCTTAAAAACATAAAAAGGAGAGGATTTGTCATTGCAAATATTTACTTGTTAAAATTACTGCTACTTTTAGTTCATTTAAGTTATTTAAATATTCAGCCCCCTCTATCCCCTACCATCCCCAAAATTTTGCCATTTCCAAAACCTTGTACCCACATCCATGCATCTCTCCATCCTAGCATCTCAGATTAATGCTGATTTTTTCTTTATAATATTAAGGAATTATCGATAGCACAATCATAGTCAATATTACTACTATCTATTCATATTCTGGCCTCGTTAATAAAAAATAACATTTGAAATATTTATTCTGGAATATAAAAAAAACTCAACAAAAATGATATTGAGAAAATCTCTAAGAAAGTAATCAACTACCAATTCCTTTCTTGAATTTTTTTTCATCCATTTCATCCTTCTCATCCGTTTCTCCATCTAAAGACAAGTGCAAAGAGGATTTGACTCATTTATATCATCTAAAATAGAATCAGGAATATAAGCTCCAATACCTGATTCTTTTGCCTAAGCATTGAAGACGAAGATTAGGGAGGTGTACCCATACTGACATAACAAAAAATGCTTTTGACATAAGATTGAAGTCAGGGAACTTATTGTTTAGCAATAAGACATGTTTATCACAATGCCATGTAGCAACAAGACATGTTTATTACAATGCCATGTACCTTTAAGAAAATTATAGTCTTTGTTCTTTTTAGATTCACATAGCAAAACAAAGAATCATTGTGCACAAGGCTATATTTCTACTGATTTTTAACTGACCGCACTCCATGTTTTAGTGACCCATTCATTTAGATTTACTTAACTTGGCTAGAGGGAGTTGAACTTATTAATGAGGCCTCATTTGAGGAATTTATCTTCCTCATATAACACCTTCTTGCCTAACATGAGCACTGGTGGAGTCTCAACTGAAGAGATAGTTAACAATGCATTTTGTTTGCTTTCCAGAGGGTTGTTCTTCCACATAGCAACTGCTTTGTTACTAGTATTCTCCTGCTTGTAAAGTATAGCTTTCCCTTTGCTCTGTCGATAAGCATCCTGTGCCCCACCCAGAGCTTTAGATTCAAACAAAACGGTTTTTGAGGGCGTCATAATATCTGTTAGCCCGTCACCTCACTAGAGAGTGAACCATATCTTGTAGAGCATTTTCTAAAAATGCCCACCCTTCACTTAAAGCCTCCACATCCTTTGCATTCACCAGTCTTAATGCTAGATTCAACATTGCCCCTCTATCTGCTTTAGGGTTCATAAAAGATTGGGCAGGATCTTCCATTCACAGTTGGAAAACATGCCAAAAACAAAAACTCGCCAAGGCCCCAAATTTTTTTTTGGTGAAAACTCGGCAAAAAGCTCAGGAACTTAAAAAATTGCTTAAAGTTAATTAGAAATGCATTTGTTTTGTAAAATTCAATGAGATGCATCCAATGAGTCAATTAATGAGTACACAAAAGGAACCAGCTGAGTTAAGATATATTTAATTGATTTAAGTGCAAATTGGGTACAAAATTGCATCCTCATGAGGAATGCTGATGGCTCGAAGCAAAATAGTAAATAGTTTTTGTACTCTAAAAGTAAATACATCAATATAATTATCTTCCTCTTCCTAACTCTAGTAAAAACTAGGGGAGAGGTAGAACTAGAGCGTCTAGTCCTAAGAGTCTGCTGTGGCTGTGCCTACTCGCTTAGTACGATTGGTTGTGGCTCGACTTCCATCCTTGTTGTAGCTTCGTCTCTAGCTGCTCCTGCCATTGGCAATGACTCATCATCCTTATACTACTCAATTTCATCCTCTGTGCATCCAAATCCAGCCCCCTCCTCCATAGCTAGCCTTTCCAAATCATAGATGTCATCCTCGATAAACAATGGGGGCTGCTCCTGCGATGTCCAATCACTATAAGGATCTATATCATCCAAATCAATTAGACCAACTTGTGTTTCCTCTACCTTCCTTATGCGCAACCGAAGATTATATTGCACAAAGACAAGTTCATTGAGGTGTTTTTGAGCTAACTTGCTCTTCTTTGTGTGGATGGCCTTGAACAAGCTCCAATTGCGTCATAATTGGATGAACTACAAGGCCGATATAAGATTCGAAGGGCAATTATTTTGAGATTTGGGGCATTTCCACCCCAACTTTGCCACCAAGCATCTGCAAAATAAAATATTGAAGATTTAGAAAGAAAAGGGAAAACATATTTTTATCAAATTATCAATAGTTGTAACTTGTAAACTTGTAAATTTGAAATTTGTAGCTTGTAAGATACATGTGAAAGACTCCAAATATTATACTTGGGATTTGAATGGTTCTTCCTCTCTTCACCAGCTCTAAAGAGAATAGCTTACCCCTTGCTTCCTTGTAATTTTGGAGTTTGGCCACAACAAGGTCTCTCACCTCAACCTCAGGTATCATTCTTTGAATGCATGTAGTGAGGCCCTCCATGACCTCTCCATTGGGATTGAAATAAGAATCCTCGAACTTAAAACGAGGGTTGAGGAATTTTCCAGATGGGATCAAATTTGAGTCTATCCCCCGTGTAGTAATTTTTGATAGACTCCTTGGCCCTATCCATGGCCTCATAAACATACCCCATTGGGGTTTGATCTCCATCTACCAAGCCGAGAACTCTAACCAAGGGCTTCGACTCCTACAATTGAAAAATACAAAATACAAAATACAAAAAGATGAATCATTAATGTTACAAATTAATATTGAGAGACTTGAATCAAGAATAATTAAATATTCATGTTTTGAAGTTACCTTCACAATCTTTGCAGCTCTTTGTGCAAATAGGTTGTCGAAGACTATGGATGCAACACCCTCTCCTTATTCTTTGAATAAGGTGAGTCTAACCATGCTTGACTCACAAACATTTGTTTCAAAGTAGTCAATGCACCAAGAATGCTTTGCAAGGCTAAGAAAATCGTTGCAAGCTTTGTGACACCCGCTCTTACCAACTCTTTTCCTTGGGTGTGTTCTCCTATCAAGTGAAGAACACACGGGTGATTGTAGATGTATTTTGTGATCCTCCTTGCATCTTCCACAACTGGTGTCACCCAATCGAGTTTTCCTATGTCCTCCAAAAGGTCAAGGACATGTGTTGCACAAGGTGTCCAAAAAAGAGTGTGGTGTCTCTCTTGGATGATTTTACTTGCTGCCACATATGCTGCTACATTATCCATTATTATTTGCACCACATTGTCAACTCCCACCTCCATGACAATTTGCTCCAACATCAGAGCCAAAGTTTTAACATTTTTCACCTTGTTGGGGCACCCACCGATTTCAAGAACACCGCATTGTTCTTGGAAGCAACCAAAAAATTAATTATGGTGTGGTTTTTGTCATTTGTCCATCCATTGGAAAGAATAGTGCAGCCATATTTTTTCCATTCTTTTCTTTGGTCTTCCACCACTTCTCTTGCCCTATCAAATGCATTTGTGAGCAACCTACAAGTACAAAGTGAAATTAGGTCTTAGTACACAATTTTGATTAAAAAAACAAGAAAAACATTTAAAAATGAAAACAAGTGGACTAAGCTACTAACCTCCCATTGAAGTCCTTGTGAGAAGGGGTCTTGTATCCTTTTCTAGAATTTGTCAATGCTGTAACCAAATTAAGCCAATAAGGATTGTCTGTCACATTGAATGGGATGTTGTTGAAGTACCAAAAATCGACACATGCAATGTCTATTTTCTCATGCACCTCCTTGTTCCACTAAGTTGCCTCTAATGTTCGTTGTGCTCCAACTGTATTCCTGGGCACAAAATAATCACCTATAGTCTGTGGTTGACACTGACGGTAATGCAACAGGTGCTCTACTAGAAGTAGCTGAAGTGGTGCTGGGTTTCCAGATACGTGGGCCACGAAAAGAGCCCATTATGCCCCGAAGTGCTTCTTCTTCTTCTTCTTCAAGGTCAATTGAAGCACTTTGAGATTCAGCTATGGATGCTGTCATGGCTAGTTTTGCCCTCTCCGTTTGTAACTTTTCTTCTTCCCAACTGCAAGTATGGCATTCATTTCTCATTTCATTTCTTCTATGGTCCCACGACATATCCTAGCATCATGCTTACCAAAGATGATAAACTTCTACTCGACAGTAAATCTTTTGGCCCAAAATTTAAAAAAAATGGGGACTCGGTAAAACATCGGGAAAAAATTGGCAAATTTATCGAACATTTGAAAATATATAATTTCTTAAAATATTCTTAAAAACACACACATACACTAAATTTATAAAACATATTAACATATTTATTATTATTGGTATCCATCATGTATAAATCATAGTTTTGAGTCAAATACATATCATATTATATCATATATCCACAAAATTCTCAACATAAATATTATTACATTTGTTTAATTTAATTTTATATATTAAAAATCTAAATATTTAAATTTTAATTTATTAAATGTTCATAGCATAAGAATAAAAGTAAAACAATTAATTACAATTATATTATATGAAATATATAATATATTTAATATCATGTAGATATTTTTTAGAGTAACATATGAATCATTTTTTTATTGAGCCCAAACAACGATTAAAAAAAATGTGACATCCTCCCCATGGCTTGCATTCCTCCCGATAGTTGCTATCGACTGCTCACCCAACAACGAAATTCTTTTAAGCTTATTTAAAAAGAAAAAATCGCCTGCATTCCTAAGAATTTCAAGGCGAATTTCGACGAACTTTAACAGTTTTTTATAGGTTCGTTGATGGTCGAAGGGTTTTAGTGATAAAATTTAGGGTTTTTTTTTCACACTTTTCCAAAAAAATTTAAGCTGCCGATCTACCGTTGTTTAAATCGCAATTTTCAACGATTTTTTTGGTTAAAATTGGTGCGATTTTTTCCAAAAAATCTTTCTCGATTTTTTCTGCGATTAAATTGTTTGCAATTTTGACTGGGAGAAATCGCGATTTACACGATTTTTTCCCGATTTTTTCATCCTTGATGCTTATTGATGCCGGCAAGGTGGTATTTGGGGCTGTTTATGCCTCCATGAAGTACTCTTTCACATTTAATGCATATTACCAACCCGGGTTTTGGTACTTCAAAGGCATACTTCCAAGCCCGATCTCTAGCACCTTTAGGACGAGTGCCTACATATCCAAATGGGCATGCATCTACTGATGGGGTAGACCATGAAGCTGAACCAACCGTATTTGCCATTATAAATTAATGGTTAACCTACACATACAAAGTGAAAACACAAAGTTCATATCTTAGTTAAAAAATTTAGCAAACTAACTAAATTAGTTTAAATAATTTTAGACATCACTGAAAGTTAAAAAAATTAAAAAGACTGTTAGGGTTTGAATTTTATTGAAAAACTAGAGATTCTTGAAAAAACAATGAAAAAATCAATAAAAATTGTCAAAAAATGGTGTTAAATCTTGTTCATATGACTCTAAATCAATTTAGACTACTTAGAAAAGGCCATTGTTGATTTTCTATTAACCTAGATGTAACAAAAAAGAAAATTAAATGTTTTGAAAAAACATAAGAATTTTTTTTCAGAAAACCTACTTGGGAATCTGATTTTGCTTTGAAAAGCACTTCAAATCGGCTTGTAATTGACTAAAATTGATAGAAATCAGGTTGGAAATGCTTGAAGGGTGTTTTTCCTCTTAGCAACAAATTAGAAGACACAAAATGATGAAATGAATACTTTTTTTAATGTTGCTGCCTTTTGTTTCTGCGCGGCCAAGATTTTGGCAGACTTGCCGAGTTTTTGGTAAAAACTTGGTGAGTAAATGGTGAATTTACTTGCCAAGCCAAAAAACTAGTGAGTTTTTAACTACTCGCCGAGTAGCCCATCTATGGTTCCATTTAAAAATTGGACTTCTTTTTTCCTTCAAAATCTTTCGATGGTGCATGAATTGTTAAATTTTATAAGTAATTTCATTTCTAAATATTTCAATTTTCTGATATGTGCTTATATTTAACTGTAACTTTATAGATGTGTTTTGGACTTTGGTGTTTCTCCAATTCCTCTCATCCTGTTTGTTTCACAAGTGGTAGCTGTTCCTCTTTGTCCATAAGTATGATCACATTTCTATCGTTGTGTGCATTTTATTTATTTATTTTAGTCAGTAGACTGAACATCCTTAAGTGTGTTAAATGTTTATTGAATATGCACTTTGAGTGGCGTTCACAATTGGTCGAGTCATGTTTGCTGGCAGGCAACTGACATGAGTGAACTTGTGAAGTTTCTGCAAAATGTTTTGCTTTCTTGAATTCTCATAAATTTTTTACAGGCTTTAGGTTTCCAAATTTTGATACGATATGTTTTTTGCATTTTGTACCTGATAACTTGAATAAATTGAATTGCTTATTACATATTTTTATGATAGGAATATGTGTTTGATACTTGCATTCTGCAGAAATTGTATCAATTTTCAGAAATATGTTCTCGTGACTGTAGGAACTGGACTTTGAGATTGGATGAATGCTCATATACTAGCATTCATTCTCCTTTCTGATATAATCATTTATCATTACGTCCACCAGAAGTGGATTTTTTCCCTTCTGATTATCTCTTTTGGTGGAAGAAATTGGAATCCAAACCCAGTGTGTTTAACTTGGGATTTAAAAGAAAATATTATGAATGTATGAACTGTCAGTGGTGTTTGGTTTCTGACAACTTGTAGCTTCGGGACTCTAGTGATGGACTTCAAATGCTAAAGCCAATTTATTTTGCATTTCTCCAAAACTGTGTTAGTATTGATTTTCAATTAATGTACATTCCAGCTTCACTTATTCACGTAGAAATCTCTTTGGGTGCAACCAAAAGTTGAATCTTTTATTGGAGAAGAGTCAAATGGATTCCCTATACAAATTGAGCTACAGTGATCCATGGATAAAGGGAGATGATAAACGGACATCTAGATTAATCACTTTTCAGGTGATGATATCTGTCTAAATTTGTTAGCATTTCCTGCATACCTTGGTTGAGCAGTCAAGATGATTGACTTATCAAGTGCTCATTCATGCAACAGAATTTAAGCACCCTTGGAAGTTCTATTCATGGCCCCAAACCACCAGGTTCATTGCATGGTGGTATAAAAATAGGCAAAGCAATGGCGAGTGTGGATTATGGTCGGCCCCTTAGACCAAAGTGGAGTGGGACTGCAGGCATAAGTTTCCAGGTATTATCACTTTCACCAATGATATCAATTGTGCAAATCAAAATCTTTCAAGTACAGATTTATGCAATTTTCTTTAAGGTTATCCTCGTAAAACAGATTGGTGTATGTGCACTAGTTGTTTGAATGTATTCATATGCATATTTGTAGCAGTTTGGGATTATAAATTTTCTATTTGAATCTTTAGCCTTAATAATCTTGTTATTAAGATTATTATCAAATCCGTCTATCTAACCTAGAATGACAATATTGTACAAAGACAATCCTTAAATGCACACCTAAAGTGACTAATGATTTTAATGTCATAGATCTGTTAGGAAAAGGTTTATCGTCATGACATGTCTTCCATGAAAACCAATTCCATGATCAGTTTCTTTAAGTTTGCTACTTTGCTCTTTACACCTTCATCAAAAAATACACATAGATGACTCTACCTCAAGAATGGTATGGGCAACCCAAATTGCCTTCACTACTTTATAACTACGTTACCCTGGGTTTTTTACAGGCATCCCCATCCCAGGGACAGGGGATGCCCCTATAAATTCTGTATATTGACAGTGAATTTTGACAATGAATTCCATAAGAAATTTGATTTTGACTCCCAATTTAACACATATTTGGCATAAGAATTCTGCTAGTTCTTATATGTCAAGGTTCTATAATGTATATGTGCATGCTTTATCCATGTTTTCATATGAATATTTTAAATTGCCCTATTTTTATATGGTGGTCTCCTTTGCCACCCCCTAGCCATCCCCAAAATTGGCAATAAATTCGCCATCCTTGAAATAAGTTCCCTGTCCCCTACTGTTCCTGTCCCAGAAACTTGGGGTAACGTAACTTTATAACAAACTTTACCATCAAACACCAAAAAGTGCTCCCATTCAAAAAGTTGAAGTTGCCATCTTTAATGTCTTTAGTCTTTATCAACAGAGATGATCCTATAGTCAGAAGAAAACCTTTGCTTAAGTGCATATGTCATTAATTACTCTTACAGTTGCAGGACAATGCTCGTCTTCATAAATTTTCTATAGATTTTTCTAACTTTAAACTGGCGGAATTAGTATTCATATGTGATATTATGTTTTCAGAACCTTTGGTTGGTTCAGTATTTTATTTTTCAATAAATGCCTGGAAATATTTATGCTTAATGATATCCGAAAGTTCATGAACAAGTCTATTTTGGGCATTCTCAAGGGTTTGGCTTGTGGAGTTTATGCATTTCTTTTACATGTGAACATACAAATCAATTGCTTCTCTAATCCTGCACATTCAATGCTTTCTGATGCAATTGCCTTAAAATTAATTCACTTTTGTGTTGTGTACCTAAACAAAACATAATTTTTGATGTAATGTATTGAGCTATTCTGACAATGTATTGAGCTATTCTGATATGGGTTCAAACTTTATATCATCTCTTTTGGATGAAGATTACTTTCTAGCACCAAGGTTTCGCAAGTGTAAGTGGTGATCAAATATATGGCATGCAAATGCTGCCATCCTCATTCAATTGATGCAGTGTGCCCATTGTGTATGGGCATGCTGATATATTGAAGTGGGTTTAAAATCTATTTTGAAGAAAAAGAGTGTTGCATTGAAGAATTATTAGGTTTGTACTCGAGTGCTTGATTAAGGTGAAAATTTATTCTGGATACAAAGTATACTCAAGATCCACTTGCAATAGTGTTTATTTATAATTTTATGCATACTATTGAGTGCGATATTTCCACTACAACTTACGTTTTTTTGGACTTTAAGAAGCGGCAATTTTTAGTACCTTGTCTTGTATCAAGGATTTCTTCACATCTAAATTCGAGGTGTTGCTTTTCAAAGTAGTTTCTCCAAACTTTTAAATTATTATATTTTCATGGTTTGTTAAGGAATTTAGAGAGAACGAAGCTTTACAATATGACCTTTGTTCTGAGCCTTAAAACTCTAGCTTACATTAAAATGGGGGGATCACATCTTTAACATGCCTATATGATTATGTGCCAATCTTGATATTTGATTAGGTAGGAGGTATTGGATGGTGAAATATTCTAAATCAATTTTTTTTTGTATTTTTGCAAATGTTTGACAAAATGATAATAGAAATAACAATGCATGGACTAACTTTATATTCATCAAATCAATAGAAATACAGGAGCAATATTTTGGGAATGCATCTATATATAACTAACTGTATAGTCCCTTTAATGATATTACAAAAATAATACTAATTCTATTAAGTGGAATTTGCTCACGTAAAGATGTATGATGCAAACTGGACAATGCTGGGACTGATATGATGCTGAAACTGACTGATATTCAGTAAAACTCAAACTGAAACTTTGTAAAATATCATAAACTGCTTGCCTAGCTGTACAGCCTTCAAGCTGCAGCAGTATGACCCAAAAGTCTTCCCATAATAGGCTGCACCACATACAAAAGGGAATGTTTCTGCTTAAATGGTGGAGTGGCTGGACTGTATGGTTCTTAAAAGCCTTCCTAATGCAGTGATTCCTCCTCACATAACCTCACACCCTCCTAAATGCTTGTATGGCCTGTAGTCAGTTCTATGACAAAGTCTAAAATTGTTCATTCAGAATGAGAATGGGCTGCCAGCAAACAAACTCCTCCAAATATTTCGTTCAGATTTGTGATGAAGACCTCAAACTTTAACTCAAATTGGATGTTGAAACACAGCCAAAATTCTCAACTTCACACATTCAGCACCTTGGCGAACTTTGGATGAATCTCCTCATGTGGGTAGGACAACTGTTGTCCCCACAACGTTTTCTTGGTGAAGGGTTTTCATCATAGGGCAGAAAAGATGAACAATAAGCTGGGGTTTGATAAAATGACCTTTTCTCTCATCAAATTCCCCTTTTCTATGCACTTACAAAATAATAAAATATTATTCATCTCCTTTTAAAATTGGTTTTTTATAATTTTTCAATTTAATATTTCTTTTGGATCCTATATTAAATCACTTTTATTGTCCCCTTTTAAATTTCAATTTATAATACTGACCATCCTTAAACAATTACAACATAAGTTGCCTTTTGGAAATAAACATCACTATCCAACTTAATTAACTAATTATTCCCTTGAACTTTGATGTGTCTTTTCCATTTAATTTCCACCATTTAATGTGGTATTTTTATGCAACAGTGAGCCTATTTGTCCCAGTATCTAGTTTGTTGAATGTACTACCCTAAATATTGAAAAATTGAAACCACTGCTCCTGAAGTATGCTTGCCTCCTCAACGTTATACATTTTACGAAGGGCCATTATAGACCCCTCCTTTACTTCGTCATCCTTAAAAGGATAATTCAGCCAGGGGTAGGTGCATACCATTTGGGATTAAGGGCATATACAGCCATATGAAGACGAGTGTTCATTGTGTTCTACTTTGTTGTAATAATAGGCCTAATATAATTTTCATAAAATTGTAATTTAGGATCCCTGTCACAAATTGCTTGCCTCATTTGATCAAGCATGCTATCAAAAGTCTCATAAATCTAGGCTAGGAGAGTCTTTATTGACATACTTGATTACCTCCACAATAGATGATATGACAGAGAAAATATATATACAATTAACACATAAAAAATTATAAGAAATAAACAATATTAGACCTTTAAATTTTAAATTAAACACAAAATATAAAAAAGATAATAGAAAAATACTAGAAACATATTTAATAAAATATAAATATTCTTACCTGATATTGGACTACCGAGTGTCTCTCACTTTCTTCCGTTTGTCTTTGATTGAGCTCACTTTTTCCACTCCCGCTAACCACCATGGATTGTAAAGTATCCTACACTTCCAACTCCTCTCCAATAAAATAAATTAGCCATTATATTGAAGAGGAGTTGGAAGTGTAGGATACTATACAATCCAAGTCAAGATATTTTGGCTACACCTCCAACTCCTCTCCAAAAAAATAAATTAGTGATGTTTTATATCTGGCATAACTCTTCTCGTATCCACTATAGTTATGATTGTGGTTGCATTGATTTCCTTGATGTCCCTGGTTTCCTCCATTTTGGATTGGAGGTATGCTATTTTGACAATCTTCTGTCAAATGAATGCCCCATTCTTGGCAAATTGCACAGTACATAGAATTAGGTTTTACTGATTTGACTATAGCTAGTGTTTTCTCCCCTCGATCCTTAGGGAATTCATTCTGGACATACCCTTCTTTGTTGTAGTATGTGCACCAAATCTTCTTAGGATTTTTAGGTTCATTGGCCCTAATCTCCTGTTGTATCACCAATTTCTTCACTTTCAGTTGTAGATCTTCAAGTGCCTTAGTAGTTTTGTCGTTCTCCAGTCTTCTACATGGTTGTGCTTCAATTTGATATGCCATGGTAATTAGGTCAGCGTATTTACTAAAGATTCTTCCTTCCAATCCCACTCTAATGTCTTTATGCAATCCAGAAACATAGTTCTGCGGAGTTTCTTGATGGGGGGACGTGGGGACATGGAGACGGGTTTTGGGGATGAGGTGACTAAGGGCCTAAGTTTGGGGACAACAAGGGGACGGTGAGGGGATGACAACTAAGCATTTTGCGGGGGGGGGGGTGGGGAAATGCGTCCCCATGGAACACTGCCTGGAAATGAACCATTCTATCTTCTACTTCTTTGTTAGGGGCTCCTCTAGTTTTTTGGATACCTCTTTGAACCTTATATCATAACTCTTTATTGATTTAGTTTCTCCTTGTACTAGGTTTGTCATTCAGCTTACACTTTCAGTTGGAATTTCTAGAGGCAAAATTAGCCAAAAATTCAGTCTTCACTTCATTCCATGTGGCTGCATGATGAGGATAATGTTTCATATACCATTCAAGCTCCTCTTTTCTTATTGATCCAACAAAATCCAATAATCTATCTCGATCTGCGTATTTTCCCAATCTTTCCTAGATTGTCTCTAAAAGGAATACGTGTTCCAAAGCCTCAATGGTATTTGTTCCAAAAGCTAGAATCTAAATTGTTGTCTCCATGATGTTTAAGGCTTTGAGCTTTGTCCTATTTTGATGTTGTGTTGTCTTGGGCTTTTGTTTTGATTTCTTTTTCAGTTTGCATGTAGTATGCTTAGTTTCCTTTTTAATGCTATTTTGGGGCTTTGTTTCTCTGCACTTATCTCTCTCAACTTTAATATCAAAATATTCTTCCCCTAATATCTCACTCCAAGGGGTATCTTGCTCTTTTCTCTCTTCTCTTTGCTCTTGCTTCTCTTCTGTCTTCTCATCAGTTTGCTTTGGTAATTCTTCTAAAACAACTCCCTACTTTTAGACTTCAACGGGGATGGGTCCTTGTCTAGGGGCTATGACTCCTCGTAACATCTCTTTGTCCCTTGTAAATGATATTTGATTAGTTAATGGCCTAACCTCTTTGCCTAATTCTAAATTAACTTCTTCCTTTTATTTTCCCCCTCTTTTAATTTACTCGTATTAATTGCCCTTTCCAAATATTCATCATTCACAAATAGGAACTTATCCAGATTTGTAGGAACTCTTTAAACCTGTCATCTAACTTAATTGTTATATTAACTAGATCCAATTTTTGTTTAGGATCGTTAAAAAGTTTCGGTAGAGTAGAAGCCAATATGCTACAACTTCCTTTGTTGGCAATCTTTTAGGTTCAAAATGTTTATGATCTTTTCAAAGCTGCTTGATAGCCTTCCGGTTCCTTTCAGTAACAAACTCATCTTCTCTAGGGTCTGCTCCTTCCTTCTATTGTCTTTCCCGCTTTTTACGACAAGACGCACATTGACACAATTAGTAGTACCCAAAATGGTGCGCTCTAACCTTGATTTTGTTATCTCCGTTCTTCTTTGGTGTCTCTCCTCTCTTTCCATCATGTCTTTGGCTCTTGCTTTCTTTTCCATATTTTGGTAGGTTCTTTGTTTTGTTTAGAAAGAGCATCCATTTTCTTATTTTGTCTAGGTGGTTTCACAAAACCACTTCTATAGAATCAGGCAATATGACTGAGGTTGTTGCTTTTATAATATATTAAATAATAATCCACTAAAGAAGTAAATGAATTGTAATTCTTACTTGAGAAGCCATAAAGACTTATATTCCAACCAAACTTTCTTGCACGTGTTCTACAATATCTTTCTTTATGGCCAAAATGATTACACAAGATGCAAGAACCATAAAAGAAACTTTGGAACTTTTTCATGTGTGCTTGCCTTGGAGGGAAGAACTTTTTGAATCAGTCCTTGTTGTCTTTTGGAGGAGTGCTTGATTTTTCTGGAGCATGACTTTCCTCCTTGCTACTTTCACTTTTAATAGAGCCTTTTAGGGTTTCAACATAACTCTTTGGTTTTTCTTTATTTGACTTCTTTGGTGCTTTTTTGGAGTCTTCTTGATTGGCCATTTGATTTTCATTTTAACAAAGCCTTGCATGATTGTATGGTGACCTTTGTTCATTTAATATATCAATTAAAATCTCGGTACCCTTGTTGAACTTGAGGCTCTTGTTCAATTTGGAGGATGTCTTTTCTAGTTCCTTTTTCAATGAAACAATCTCGGATTCTAATCTTTCATAATTTTCTTTCTTCACCTTCAAATGGGTTCTCACCTATTTTCAATCCTTTAACCTTCTTCATTTTGTACTTTAAGATCAATGGTCACCTTTTTGTATTTATCAAGACTTCGTACTAATTCTACATTAAATTCATTGCCCTCTTGAAGTCATAGCTCAAGTTTCAATTTTTTTTTTTTAAAGTTTCTTGATCTCTCTATAGGCATAATGGAGTTCTTCTTTAAGATTCACATCTTCATCTTCATCATATTCTTCAACTTGTAACTCCATCTATTACTTGTCTACCTTTTTTTCTTCTTTTTGTTCATTTTCCAAGATATCATTTTTGTTTCTATTGCCATGTGAGTTCCATTTGTCTCTCCATCACTTGCATTTGGAGCTTGTCGATAAATTCTCTGCTTGGTATTTCCTTTTACCCCATGTCCTCTTCTCCTTGTCATAGTGCTCTTAGGATTTTCCTTCTAGCAATTAAGCAATCTCCAAAGGAACTCACTCTAATACAAATTGAAGAGCACTCATTTATACTAGGAGGAAGGGGGGGCGGGGGGTTAATTAGAATATTTTATTTTTCAAAACTTAATTTACCATATATTATTCATAGCAATAACACACATACAAGATCTAGCAATGAGGAACACAAGATGAACACATGATTTATGGGGAAACCATTGCGGGAGAAAACCACAACAAAATATTGCTATATAACTCTTTACAAACTTCGTAGGTACCAACCCATAGGAGACACAAATCCCCTTATTTGTAGGCACCAACATATTGCAGAAACCAATCCCCACAAGTGAGCACCAATTCAGTAAGAGACACCAAACTCTTTAATACGAGGCACCGACCTCTCTGTAATGTCCTGCTTTCGACAACATTGTAAATTAAAATTTAGTTTAATTTTTGAAGCTAAAATAGTGCAAAAAGAGATTAAAGATAATTATTTAATATTATTACCTAAAAGATAAATTCAAAGGTAATGTTTAATATAATTAACTAAAGTGACTTTAAACTTAACTAAAGGGACTTTAAACTTAACTAAAGTCACTGTAATTGTGTGTGGGAACTGTTTCCAACTGAAAATAATATAATATTATTGTTCTCGAGAGTGGTGAAGGGCATGAAATGAATATTTTTTTAACTTCAACATTGATTTGAGGATTTTCTCAGATCAATTCTTCTCGGAATGTGTCTAAGAATCCATTTTCAGCAATGAAAGACCTGCTCTAAATGGACTTGGAGTGATCATCTAGATTGCTTAGTTGGATTAACAGTATAGATTGTAGAATAAAATCGCTTGACATGGAGACCTCTGACAGGGAAATATTATTAATGCCGTGAGTTGCTATATCTTTATAATAATTAATGTAGACATTGATGTTGGCATGTTTGATAATCCAATGATGATGGAGACGATTTTATTGAATCAGCTATTTTGTTTTGGCATGAGGAATTGAGCATTTTGATTAAAGACAACTTTATTAAAACTATAGTTTGGGTCAAATATTAAATTACTGGGACATTCCTATTGGTTCAAATCATTCTTGGCAATGTGTTGGGAGATTTATTTATCGAGCTGAAGAGAGTTTATTGAAGAGATTGACAGGTTATTGTGTTTCTGATTAATGGTTATGGTATCTTGAGTGCATCATATGCACCTGTAGCATAGACGACAATATTGCTAGTCGACTATCGGGATTTCATTTAGAGTGTTCATTACTCTTTCCTTGCTATTGGGGTTGCAAACCTTGGCTGCATCATAATTTGCCTTTGTATTTGGTGCAAATCAAGAGTTGTTTGAATGCTTCAGTTTGTGCAAGATTATTGCAAGAAGTCAAGGATAAATTAAGCCACTCAAAGCCGACAAAGAAAGCAGTACTATCTCCTTCATTGATCGTGTGAATAATATTCATTGGATCTATGGAATCATTTGTGGGAAAGGTAGAGATTGTCGTGAGTCTTTTATGGACTTGGTTCTGTGTCTGAGCATATGGGTAAGTGCACAAGCATATAAGGAGACTTGGCTATTGTGGATTCTTAATCTTGCCAACGTAGCATACATAGCGAAGTCGAACTCTTTCTTTTGGTCTGGGCTAAGCAATTAATATGGCTGCTTATGCTATTCTCTCATGTCTTGTATTTCTAATTGCTAATTATGAATTGACATTGATGGCTAAGAATTGAAGTTCTGGGGTAGCAACTCTTTGTTACGAACTCCTTGTAAGACAAAAGGAAACAAATTATGCTGTCAACCTCTTTAAGCGTTGAAGGTATCATTTTCCTAAATTGGGAGTGAAGAGGTCGACACTTGGGAATGAAATAGGTGTATATATTTTTAACCTGTGATTGAATGTATTTTTTGAACTGGATAAGATAAGTTGTTACAATGAAAATTTGTCACTGGTAATTTTGATGATTTCAACATTGTTGCTAAGAGTGTTCATTATTCAATTTACATAATCATCTGTGAAATTCTTAAGCAAGTCTCACATTACATAAATAACAACTTTCACTTCAATCTAAAACTGTTTACTATACAAAACTTGTGAGTTAATTATTTGACAAAATTCCTAAGAAGGGGAAAGTAACAAATTGGGCAAGATTCTTTTGGGATCTCACTGTATTATGAGAGCTGGTTTTCCTGCCAGCTTGCACTTTTCATGAATGAAAGAGAGAAGAGGTACTATAGTAGAGCATTGAGGAGACAATGGCAGCCTGCACAGGTTACGGAAAGTGAGACAATCTTTGACATTTTGGGTATATTGGGTATACACGAGAGGTCATATTCAGATAATGGTGCAAACAATCCATAAATTTTGACAAAGAGTAGTGAAGAAAGGGAAATAAATATGGGTGATTGGAGTGCCAAAAATCAAGGGGAAGAGAGGTTTTTGAGTTTACTATAGACCCTAGTCAAAGGGCAGCAAGCTGTTGAACAAAGGGCTTAACAACAGAATCAATATTTGGAGTTATTAACAAAAATGATGGCTTGTCAGCTAGGAATGAATATTGGCACAAACAACAATGGAGGCAACAATAGTTGGACAGGCGATAATTCAGTCAATGGTAGGATTCCCAATCAGCGTGACACTACAACTATTTCTAGGCCAATGATGCCTGTTTTTCCACCTAGAGTTGAGCCTTCGGAGGGCAATGGACCCACATTGATAGAATTACTGGATCAACTAAGATAGGATTGGGTTGATGTAGATTTACAGCCGGATATGTCCTTTAAGGATTATATGGACCTTAGGATGAGACACTTGTCCAACAGGGGTAACAGAGATCACAATAATGATCTCAGGAGGAAGTTTGGCAAGATTAGTTTGCCTTTCTTTGATGGTCCAGGGAAGACTCTAGCATGTGCCCGAGTTCAGAAGGTTGACATATATTTTCAGCTTAATCCAATGCTTGAAGATGAAGTGATCAAATATGTTGCTTTACATCTTGACGGAGTTGCTAGTGAATGGTGGCATCATGGAATGGTCACTATGGGCCATGATTAGATTACATCATATGCTGATTTTATAGATAGGCTTATCGAGAGGTTTGACAAGGACCCCGGACTCCATTTCAAAGAATTGGTGCAACTAAAGCAATGGGGTTTAGTTGATAGCTATATTGCTGATTTTCAGAGACACTTAGTGTTCATCATTTATATATTTGAGAGGTGACTAATCGTGCTTTTCATGGATGGATTGCCTAACCCATTGAGAGGTTGGATTAAGGTTCTTAACCCTCCCACATTGTAGGATGCAATCAAAAGGGTGAGAGCTATGGAATCTTCTACTTCAAAAGGAAAAAATCCATCAAGAGGATTCCCACCAAAGAGTGAGAAGCAAGATGAGAAAGAAGATACGAGAACTCCCAATCTACCTAAGCCTACAACACCAAAAGTTGGGATTTGAATCAAGGAGTGAGATGCAGAAGAAAAAGTTGTGTTTCACTTGCCACAAACCATGGGAACCCGATCACAAGTGCCTTGAGAAAGGCAAGACATACTACATTGAGGTCACTTATGACATAGAGTACATCATAACAGACACTAGTTCAAGAAGTGAGCATGAGGAGGCACACAGTACCATTGCTTGCTTAGTAGGAGGTGTTGGCATGGTTGGCAAGTGATGATGAGTTGTTGTTGGCATTGATGTCAACTAAGTCAAGTGCATTGTCAAAAGGGGTGTTAGATGTTAATGGAGATAGTCAGCACATTCATGACAATGTTAGTATGTGTTAGTTAGACTATGTTAGCTATTGATGTCAACTGGGATATTTGTGAAGACATGGGACATTAGATATTAGAGACAATTGAGATGGTATGGACATCTATGCTTTAAGATACAAGTACATATATGTTTATATATATTTATACTTACAATTGAGATGGTTTGGTATTGTATGTATTCATGAAGGATGAGTTCATGTTATGTGAACAACAAAGTTGTTGAGGCTATATGTCATTTGCAAAAGGTTGATGATTGTCAAAGTGCATTGTATACTTCAGCATTATGTTTATTTGAAGTCTCAATGCAGAAAAAAAGTTGGAGTTTGAATCAGAGAGCTTGCAATGCATATTCATGGTAATAGAGCGACAAGAACTAGCAATTGCATACTCACGAGAACAGAATAATAGGAAACTATGTCAGAATGTGGATACAGATGATAGGAACAGAATTGGGTGCAACTGTTTATATATATTTATACATACAATTGAGATGGTTTGGTATTGTATGTATTCATGAAGGATGAGTTCATGTTATGTGAACAACAAAGTTGTTGAGGCTATATGTCATTTGCAAAAGGTTGATGATTGTCAAAGTTGTTAAAGTTCTTTCAAAATTCTGTGATCAAAATAGAAGAGATGGAGATATGATCTGAAAGTTGTATTTTATCTGCTATAGCATGTTTTAAAGATGCACCACACTTATTAATTTCGTTGTGTACATCCTCCTCAATGTAAGCATGCTATATAAGTGGATGAGGGGTTATGTAGTGAAGAGACATGTCTTCCCACGTCGGAAGACACATCTTTTCCCTACGTACCTCTCACCACAGTATATAAACTAGTCACCATTTACTTACCTAATCGGAAGGAGTGCGACTTGTTTGAGAATCACTTTACCACTCGATACCATGAATGGTGTAACTGTTGGTCAAACGCGATAAGTTAACTTTGGTTTTATTTATCATTAGTTAACGTTAACATATTAGTATATGTAATCAAATTAACATATATATATATATATATATCAGAAGCATGAAATAGTATGACCGACGTTACAAAATTAACACTCCCTCTTAACTAGGGAGGACACATTTCATGTTAGAGAAAACATCACAATTCATCCATTGATTGTGAAGAGAGGAGATATCACACCATAGTGATATTCAGAGATATGGTTCAACAATGAATATCAAGTCTCATGATACTCACCATAACTCATAGTTATCAAGTAAGGTATGTGCACTGGCATCATGTCACATGATGCCTACCATACTGATAATGATTTCATGGCATGTCCACAAATATTATGTTCATAATATTCACCATGAAGATCTCTATCATAATTATGGTTTATTTAATGATATCAACCAACAGATATCTACCATAATGTCTCAGAGATATATACTATCATGACATGTCCACAGATATCAAATCACATGATATCCATCAAGATAGTTAAATTGATAATTGTAAAATCGTCACCTTACAATATCAATTTGAAACAAGTGTTCATTATTGAAAAGTCGTCACCCTTCAATAATGTTCACAGAAGGCCCATGCAGTCATGGAGTCACACACATGACAAATAAAAGAGTTTACACACTAACATCTTTAAATATATTAGTATATGAGACTATCTCAAAATTAAATAACATTTTCAACCATACCAAGTTTATCTCTAAAGTGTTCAATCTTGATCCTGGAGAGAGGCTTGGTAAGAATGTCTGCAATCTGATCACCTGTACTAATATAATTCAGTTGGATCACATTCCTTTCCACCATATCTCAAACATAGTGATAAGGAATCTCAATGTGTTTATACCTGTCATGAAATACTGGATTCATTGAAAGCTTGATGCAACTTTGGTTGTCACAGTAGATGACAGTAGGATTTAAGGGCTGACCAAACAGTCCTACAAGCAATTTCTGGAGCCATACAACTTCTCTTGCTCCCATGGAGGCTGCAATGTATTCAGCTTCTATAGAACTCTGAGCAACTGTAGACTGTTTTCTACATATCCATGAGATCATTCCTAATCCTAAACTGAAGCAACATCCTGATGTGCTTTTCCTATCAACTATGCTTCCAGCCCAATCAGAATCAGTGAATCCATGTAGGTCAAGTTCTACATGTTTATATTTCAAACCAAAACCAATAGTTCCTCGAAGATATCTCAAAATATGCTTTGCAGCAACAAGATGTATTTCCCTAGGTTCACACATGAACTGACTTAGTGCATTTACAGCATAACATATATCAGGTCTTGTGTTTACCAAATACATCAGAGATCCAATAATCTGTCTGTAGAGTGTAGGATCTGCAAACTCTGATTCTGCAGCTGTTTCCTTTAGCTTGTGCAGATTTGTCTCCATAGGTGTGGTCATGGATCTACAATCCAACATTCTAAATCTCTTGAGTATATCAATGGTGCATTTTCCTTGATTAAGGATTATACCATTTGCCTGCTGCCAAACTTCCAATCCAACGAAGTAGTGAAGAATTCCTAAATCTTTCATATCAAACTCAGAGGCTAATTCTTTCTTACATCGAGAAATACAATTATCCTCTCTTGTGATTAGTAGATCATCAACATAAAGAATAAGAATTAATAATTCACCATTGATTACCTTGTAGTAGAGATTTGGATTTGCTTCATTCTTGAAAAACCATAATTCCAAGAGATAGTGATCAATTCTTTCATACCATGCTCTGGGGGCCTGTTTCAATCCATAAAGAGCTTTCTTTAATTTGCAGACATGTGATTCAGCCTTATGAATCACAAAACCTTCAGGTTGCTCCAAATAAACTTCTTCTTCAATCTGACCATTCAGAAAAGCAGTTTTGACATCCATTTGATGGACTTTCCATCCTTTAGATGCTGCAATAGCCAAAACTGCTCGGACAGAAGTGTATCTGGCAACAGGAGTAAATATCTCTTCATAGTCAATACCTTCTTTTTGTGAGAAACCTCTGGCAACAAACCTTGCTTTGTGCTTCTCGATGCTGCCATCTGCTGCATGTTTGATTTTGAAGAGCCATTTAGAAGATACCACATATTTGCCTTTAGGCCTAGGCACAATATCCCAGACATCATTTTTCAGAATTGACTGATACTCTTCTGACATAGCATCTTTCCAAACTTGATGCTTGAGCACATCTCCAACACAGGAAGGTTCTGCATCAATGATCTCACTCATCAAGGTAGTATAACTGGAAAATAGGTTAGGTCTCTTACTTTCTTTGAAGGTCCCCTTTGGAGCAGCATAATTTTCAGCTTCTTGAAGCATCCTTTTAGCCCAAAGTGGTCTCTTCCTAGTTTCGGGATAATTTTCTTCTAAAGGTACGCTTTGAACTTCATGCTCAGCATCTTCAGGGGTCTCCCTCTGAATCTCAAGGGTGGAATCCTCATCCAAGCTTGTAGGAGGATCTTGGTGTTCTAATTCATTAGAGCTTTTGGACCTCCTGAATGCTATGTCTTCCTCAAAGATGACATCTCTGCTTAGTTCAATTTGTCTTTGACCAGGTATGTATATTCTGTAGGCTTTAGAGGTTTCACTGTACCCAACAAATACTCCTTTCTTTCCAGAAGGTTCTAACTTTGACCTCTTTTCTTTGGGGACATGAATATAGGCTGGACACCCAAAGATCCGGAGATGACTTATGTCAGGTTTGTTGCCAGTAAAGGCTTCTTCAGGGGTTTTATTGTCAAGAAGAGAATGAGGACATCTATTTTGAATGTACACGGCTGTCCTAGATGCTTCAACCCAAAATGAGGTTTCTATATTTTGGTGAAACAACATAGCCCTTGCAGCTTCTACTATAGTCCTATTCTTTCTTTTAGCTACCCCATTTTGTTGTGGGTTATAAGGTATAGTTAACTCCCTCTTAATCCCAACATTTATACAATAATCTTTAAACATATCAAAAGTGTATTCCCCCCCATTGTCTGTTCTTAAGGTTATGCTTTTCTTACCTGTCATATTTTTTGCAAGAGCTTTGAATTCCTTAAATTTAGAAAGGATTTCTTCAGACTCTTTGTACCTTAGAAAATATATCCAGGTCTTCCTAGAATAATCATCTACAAATATTACATAATATAACAATCCCCCTACTGAGGGTACAGACATGGGTCCACATAAATCAGAATGAACTAATTCTAATACATTTTTGGATTTACTGCTGCTAGAATTAAAAGACCCTTTAGTATTCTTTCCCAAGGCACACCCTTTGCAGGCTCCTACAGATTTTTGACTTAGCTTGGGTAAGCCGATCACCATCTTCTCTATCTTAGGTAGGACATGGAAATGAAGGTGCCCTAATCTTCCGTGCCAAAGTTCATTCGAATCTGGAGTCTTATGAATCAAGGCTAGAGGTGGAGTGGTGCAAAGTCTGTAGAGGCTCCCTTGTCTTACTCCAATGGTGTGGGCTTTCTTGATGGTGGAGTTCTTTGGCCAAGCAAGTACCTTTCCTTCCATAAAGGTTAATCTGTAACCCTTATCTTCAAGTGCAGAAACTGAGACAAGGTTTCTCTTTATACCAGGTACAAATAGAACTCCAGTCAGCTGTAGGGATATGCCTGACTTTAGGTTGATATTGCAGGTTCCTATTCCCATAACTGGATAATTTGAGTCATCACCAATTGTCACTTCTTCATTTGAACTTTCCACAAGTGTATCTAGGTGCTCACGAAATCCAGTGATGTGTTGAGATACTCCGCTATCAATCACCCATGTGTTGAAACTGGAGGTGACTTGACTAGAGAGGGCTGAGTAGAAGACTAGCTTCTCGGAATTACTCCCTTTCTTAATTTCTGCCATTGAAGCTTGTTGTTTGATCTTGTCTGGACACTTCATTGCATAGTGCCCATATTGGTCACATCTGAAACATTGTACTTCAGAAATGTCTCTCTTCTTCTTTGAAGACCTCTTCCCATTTGAGTTGTTGTCCCTTTATCTCTTAAAGTTCTTCTTCTTTCCTTTCTTGTGGGAATTAGAGTTTAGAACTTGAATGTCTTCATTACCATTGTTTTGTTTTATTCCTCTTGTGACAAGCCGAGATTCCTCTTGAATGCAATCGGTTTTCAATCTATCAAACTTAGGAAATTTAGAACGAGCACTAATTCCTTGAATGAAGGATTCCCATGAGGTAGGAAGTCCATTTAGGGCCATCATAGCAAGTTCTTTGTTATCTACTAGATGTCCAATAGTGGATAGTTGATCCCTAAGCTCAGTGATCCTCAAGAAATAGGATGTAATTGTTTCTCCTTTATTCATCTTTATATGGTGTAGTTGATTCTTTAGGGTGAGAGCCCTGCTAGTGTTGTTGATTTCATAAATGTCAGCTAGTGCTTTGAACATCTGAAAGGTCGTCTCATATTTAGAAATAACTGGTACAATGTGGTCTCTTACTGAATCCACAATTATCTTAAGGGCCTTCTCACTGTCCTTGCTCCACTGAATTTTCTCTGTATCATCAGAGGGTTCAGGAATTTCACTTTTGACATGAGAGTCAATTTTATTTTCTTTCAAAACACGCATGATCCTGAATTTCCAAGATACAAAATTTGATGCTCCATCTAATCTATCTTCAAACCTAACTCCGGTTGCCATTAGGATTATGGGAATGTGATCTTAGTAAGAGCCTGGTGAAAGTTTATGAGATCGTTACAGAATTTTAATATGATCTTCCTTAACTTCGCTCTGATACCATGTTAAGTTCTTTCAAAATTCTGTGATCAAAATAGAAGAGATGGAGATATGATTTGAAAGTTGTATTTTATCTGCTATAGCGTGTTTTAAAGATGCACCACACTTATCAATTTCGGTGTGTACATCCTGCTCAATGTAAGCATGCTATATAAGTGGATGAGGGGTTACGTAGTGAAGAGATGTGTCTTCCCACGTGGGAAGACACATCTCTTCCCTACGTACCTCTCACCACAGTATATAAACTAGTCACCATTTACTTACCCGATCAGAAGGAGTGCGACTTGTTTGAGTGGGAAGACACATCTCTTCCCTACGTACCTCTCACCACAGTATATAAACTAGTCACCATTTACTTACCCGATTGGAAGGAGTGCGACTTGTTTGAGAATCGCTTTACCACCCGATACCATGAACGGTGTAACCGTTGGTCAAATGCGATAAGTTAACTTTGGTTTTATTTATCATTAGTTAACGTTAACATATTAGTATATGTAATCAATATATATATATATATATATATATATATATATATATATATATATATATATATATATATATATATATATATATATATGTTACAAAATTAACAAAAGTGCATTGTATACTTCAGCATTATGTTTATTTGAAGTCTCAATGCAGAAAAAAAGTTGGAGTTTGAATCAGAGAGCTTGCAATGCATATTCATGGTAATAGAGCGACATGAACCAGCAATTGCATACTCACGAGAACAGAAGGATACAGATGATAGGAACAGAATTGGGTGCAACAGGAACCAGTGACATGGTATATACGCTAAACATAATAACACTTGATAATAATCTTGTTTTGATTTTCAAAGGGTGTGATAATGAACATCAGTTTAAAAAAACAAATTGGTTATTTTTAGAAGTTGGATAGTCGACAACTTATTTTAGTGTGTTGACATAAGAAAATTAATTGGGGATCAAAAAGATACATCTTTGCTGAAAGGTAGTTTGCGGTGACAAATGGAGTAAGTTGTAAACTGTTTCTCAGATAACAGTTGATAAAGAATTATATTTTTACATTCTCATGTCCTTATTTGAGGTTGATGTTCGTATGCGTGTACGCACAAATGTATTGACAGAAGTTTAAAACAAGATAACTGTGTGAAGTAAAGGATAAAATTTGTAATGCTAAAGTATGCAGATTGAAAAAGTTGAAATGACAGATGTTTATAGAGATGTCAATGCATAATGATTTGGAAGGTGCTCTGAAAGAAAAAACAATTCTTCTACAGATGATATGAATTTGTAGTAGCACGTTAATATTTTAATTTTACAAAATGTACAGTATGGTATCACAGAAAGAAATCAAAATCGTGGGGATGTGACTATATTGTGGAGGTTATAAATGTTCTTTGATATCGTTGTAACTTTTGTATTTGGAGAGAGGGTTGTGAGATATGATTACGAGTTACAGAATTCATTTGTAAACAATGATGTATGATTTGTAGTGAAATAGAGTAATCCTCTTTATATGTTTTGGTCTCTTGTAAAGGGGTTGGTGGCTTGAATGTGCAAGGGGTTGTTGCTCCTAGAGTTGGTGCTCTAAATGTAACCAGTGAGGTTGCCAGTGAGGCTTCATAGAGTTTATTTTCAGAGTGGTTTTATACCCTTCAAGGGTTTTCCATTCATATATCTGTATTATGTGAAGTGCACATATTGTTCTATTTTCCCATGGATGGACTTATGCTTTTATGTTTTTAAGATCTTTGCTATGAACAGAGATATTTGATTGCTCCATTAATTGTTATGTTTTACTTGATCAATGAATTGAATTTTTTAATAGACCACTGATTCAACTCCCCCACCTCTCACTGGTGTGGTGAAAATTCTGCTTAATAAAAAAGAGTTGTCTAATACACAATTTGAAGAACTTTCAAATGATTTTGGTGCTAAAGACTGTCTTGCAGGAATAAATGATGAGTCTCAGTTCATGGAAGAAATAGATGAAGAGGAAGGAGTTGTTAATCTTGAAGGAGAACTTGTCACTGCCCTAGACGAGAACAAGAATCTCAAACAAGAAAATCAGAGGCTCAAAGTACATCTTCAAGAAAGCATTAAGATTAATAAAGTGGTAGCACAAAATCTTAATGAATCTGAAAAGATAATTGAATTTCTGAATGTTCAAGTTTTAGAAAGAGAAAGGGCTGAAGAAGAAATGGAAAACAAATTTAAAGATAAGGAAGAGATGTGTAAAGAGCTAGAGAGTAAGATTGCCTCATTGGAAAAAAGTGTAGAGGAGAATTCTTTGTTAAAAGACAGGTTTAATGATTCAAACAATTTGATTATTAGTCTGGAAAGAGAAGTTGAAGACAACAAAAGAAAAGCAGAAGTAACAAAGTCTGATTTGGAAGGCAAAATTATTGAATGCCAATAACTTGAAGGAGAAATAGATACTCTGAGAAAAGTTCTTGAAAATAAGCAAAAACAGCAAGAATATGAGGTTTGAGAGCAGCAAGAATATGCTGAATGAAATTTTGAATAAGCAAAAACATTCTAAGGATCCTATTGGTTTAGGATATGAGATAGGACAAGACTCTACAGTTGGAGATATGTCAAGACATAAGATAGAATTTGTGGCTGCAAAGACAGATGAAAAAGGACAGAGGTCTAAGGTTAGAGAAACTCCAAGGAAGAAAATAGATCTAATTTATCATGCTGCTTCTCCAAAGACTGAAGAAAAGAGGAGATTAGAAGAGAAAGCCTGTTAATAGTGAACATCTCAAAGTCATTAACAAAATTAAAAGAAGAGATAACAGGTCCACAAGATCTCCACCTATTAGGCAATCCTATTTAATAAGGTACAATTACTCTCAATTTCATGGTTATTGTTATCCCTGTCATAAGTATGGTGGAACGATGATCTGTCAACAAAGAAGAGACTGAAAGCAATGTGTGCATAGTTCGAAGTCTTTCTTGAGGTATGTCATTTTTGTAGACAATATTTTCATGATGGTTTTTCCTTGTCTAACGTTGGTGAAGTATTCAGAAATGTGGGAATCAGCATAGTGGTTAAGGAGAAGAACAAGATTGCGCTTTTGGCCATTTGATATGGATGATTATACGACTAATTTCTAGGAAGAATAAGTGGATAGTAGTTGCAGGTATTTTGGAGTGTAATATTTCTAGGAGGAGTTCTTAGCACCCTTCGAGATTGATATGGGATCCTAGTGCCGGATTGCTTGAGGACAAGCAATCTTGGGCAGGATGAATTGTAACGTCTTGTTTTTAACGTTATTGGAAATAAAAACTTTATTTTAACTTTTGAAGCTAAAATGGTGCAAAAAGAAATTAAAGTTAAATATTTAATCTTCTTACCTAAAAGATAGGTTAAAAGGTACTATAAATAATTAAACTAAAGTGACTTTAAACTGAAGCTAATTAAAGTCACTATAAATGTGTACGAGAACTATTTGCAACTGAAAGTTATAACTAATATTATATTATTGTTCTCGTGAGTGGTGAAGGGCATGCAATGAATATCATTTTATCTTCAACATTGATTTGAGGATTTTCTCAGATTAATTCTTCTTGGGATGTGCCTAAGATTCTGCTTTCAGCAATGAAAGACCTGCTCTAAATGGACTTGGAGTGATCATCTAGATTACCTAGTTAGATTAATATTATGGATTGTAGAATAAAGCTGCTCAACATGAAGTCCTCTAATAGAGAAATACTATTAATGTGGTGAGTTGCTCTATATCTTTGCAATAATTAATATGGACATTGATGTTGGCTTGTTTGATATTCTAGTGTTTATGGAGATGATTTTATTGAACAAGCTATTATGTTTTGGTGTGAGGAATTGAGCATTTTGATTAAAGCCAAAACTTTATTAAAACTATAGTTTGGGCCAAATATTGAATTAGTGGAACATTTGTATTGCTTCAAATCATTCTTGGCGGTGTGTTGGGAGATTTATTTATCAGGCTGAAGAGAGATTAATGAAGAGATCAACAGGTTCTTGTGTTTGTGATTAGCAGTTACTGTTGTGCATTGTATACACCTGGAGCAGAGATGAGAATATTTCCAATCGACTATCAGGATTTCATCTAGAGTGTGCATTAGTCTTTTCTTGCCGTTGGGGTTGCAAACCTTGGACACATCATAATTTGCCTCTGTATTTGGTGCAAATTGGGAGTTGTTTGAACTTTGAATGCTTCAGTTTGTGTGGGATTATTGCAAGAAGTGAAGGATAAATTAAAGGCACTGAAAACTGACAGAGAAAGCAGTATTATCTCCTCTGTTGAGCATGTGAATAATATTCATCAGATCTTTGGAATCATTTGTGGGAAAGCCAGAGATTGCCATTTGTCTTGTATGGATTTGGTTCTTGTATTTGAGCATACGGGGAAGCGCGCATGCATATAAGGAGACTTGGCTATTGTGGATTCTTATTCCTGCCAGCATAGCATACATAAGGAAGTTGCACTCTTTCTCTTGGTCTGGGCTACAAAATTAATATGGCCACTTATGTGATTCTCTCAATGTCTTGGATTTGTAATTGCTAATTATGAACTGCTGTCAATGGCTGAGGAAGTTTGAAGTTCTGGAGTAGCAACTTTCTGTTATCAACTCGTTACAAGACAAAAGGAAGCAAATTATGCTATTGACCTCTTTAAGTGCTGAAGGTGTCATTTTCCTATATCAGGAGTGAAGGGGCCGATACTTGGAAATGAAACAGATGCATATATTTTTAACCTGTGATTGAATGTAATTTCTGAACTGGATAAGCTTGGTTGTTATAATGACATTCTGTCACTGGTAATTCTTATGATTTCAACATTGTTGCCGAAAGTGTTCATTATTCAGTATACATAATCATTTTTAAAATTCTGAAGCAAAGTCTCACATTACATAAATAACAACTTTCACTTCAATCTGAAACTGTTTACCATACAAAACCTGCAAGTTAACTGTTTGACAAAATTCCTAAGAAGGGGAAAGTAAGAAAATGGGCAAGATTCTTTTGGGATCTTACACTCTCCAATATGAGGCACCGACCTTTAAATCAACAAAATATCACCTTCAGGATGTTGCTTTTTCAACTAATGATGAACACAGTTTATTCACAAATCTGAATCTTATAGTTCCTTCGCAAATCTGAATATATTTCTTTTACAAATCTGAATATATTTTCTTCATAAAATCAATTTGTATGATGTATTTTGGACCCTCATTCTTCTTCACAAATCTGTTTACAAATGATAATACATTATCCTTATATAAGTGCCCTTTCAAATCTGCATGTTCTACTCTTTTAATTCTGCATATACCATATTCATGTCTGCTGCTATACTTAGAATTCGTCTCTTAATTGACTGATTTATTGTATTGCTTCATAAAATCTGCTATAACTTTCTTCTAATACAAATTTGCCATACTCTTCATATTTTCTGCTCTTGATCTGCTCTAATTCACATAATCTTTCATTGCTTGGCTTGCTAATCCTTCACGTATGTTTCTGCTCTAAACCTGCTCTTCATCTGCTCTAAATGTGCCCTTTTGTCTGCTCTAAATCCAATCATATTACATTGTTTTTCTTGCTGTTCTTACCACGTTTCGTCTCCCTTTATACCACATCAAAAAGGTGTGATTTCTTCAAGAGAGGCTACCTCTTGAGGGGGGTCAGCCTTTGTAACAAATATTTAGTTTATTTCAAGTTAGTCGGCCCTATTAAGGGAGGTTATGCATTCTTAAAGGTGTCGGCCCCTAAAGAATGATTTTATTGAGCCGGTCAGCGAGCATTTATATTATAAATGTTGTTTATAGAATCTTCATGGGTCTGCCCATTAAAGGTAATAATATTAGTGCTTCTTTAAATGGGGGTTGGCCACCTTTTGATCTTGCGTTTGCACATTTAAGCATACTTTCCCTTGACATTACTGACAGCGATATGATGATAGCAGCACTATTCACCTTTGACATCAATGACAACCATTTTTTCAACAGATGTATCTATTTTGTATTTCAATCTATTTGTAATCAGAGCAAGTGTCACATCTTACTGGGACATGTCCTTGTAATATATGTTTGATTTCCAGAACCTGATGGTCATGGTTAAGTTTTACTGGTCTTTTTCAAGGTCAAATGGCTTAAAACATAAAAATACAATGGATTAAAATAAATATTTTTGGTGTTTGATAGTCTATTGTTTATTCTTTTATGCGTTATTATTTTTTTATGTACCAAAAAATAAGGAATTCAAAATATATTTCATGTTTAATCTCACTACATATGAAATAGCTAAATCTATTATCAATTGGCATGCCCTGAATGGAATGTTTTTGTATTAAAAACATAAAAACATCAACTGACTATGATATTCTAAACTAAATTTACCAATATGGATTAATATATGTATTATATACCAAGTCTACAACACTTTACCTGTTTATGGTGTTGTCATGTTTGCAGGGCTCTTCTTCATGTGCGTTTACTTGTCAAAATCATGTTAAATGAGGAAAAAATGGCTATTTTTCTTACATTTAAGATTATAATAATCTTTAATTTCTCTTCTTTCCAGCGTGCTACAGCACATGATGATAATGGAATATCTCTAGTAAGAGATGAATTTCAGACTCCACTCTTTTTTAGGTGGGTGTTTTGTTTTGAGTGCAATTTATAATTGAAAGAAAGACATTTTCAGAATTATATTTCAAATTTTTTTTCATTGCATTCATGATTTGATTGGATTACAGTGGTAAAGACCATGATGAAATGGTGTTTGCAAAGCTGGAGACTGTATATGCAGATTCTCGTGATCAGGGTTCTTCAATGGTTTGTGCTAGCCGTTAGTTTTAAATCTAATTTTAAGTTCTAACATTAAGTTTGTGCCATTATTTTCGTAAATACCTTCTCAATTTTTTTGGCCTATCCTAATATATAAGAAACAATTTGTGCAGCTTGTCTTTAACATGGAACAAAGTCTACCTCTCTTCCCAGATTGGCTAGTTTTCACTCGTGTAAATGTACGTGGAAGACAGGGAATACGCATTGGGCGTGCTCGTTGTGTTGCAAGGTAACACGCTTGAATTTGATTGACCAGTAATTTGTGTTTTACAATCATGGGTGTAACATTGAGTAAGGCATCTTGTTATTGTACTAACAGAACAAACAAGTTATATGATGAGTTTTTGAAGGGAATGCATATTTAATTGTTTGGATACAAGCCTTGTTAGGTGGGCCTTTCATAAAATGTCTAGGAGGGCTATGTATTTTTCCTAATTGGAAAGAATGCTGTTCATGAAAGCCTTGAAATTAAGTTTTTGCTTTTGTGGTTGATAAAATTAAGGTTCCAATTCTTTAGCAATGTACTAACTCTAGATTTGGGAGAGTTCTGGGAATTTTATACAATCACATAATCCTTGATCTATGGAATGCAAATATATTGTAAGGGTGCATTGAAGAGTTGAATCTATGGTGTAGTACAAAATATAAAAAGTTTCCACATCAACTAAAAAGTTCTGTCATTAAATTGATGTGGCTTATTGAATATGTGCTCTCATATATACACTCATTTACATAATATAAAAAGCTTAAGTTTGAGTAGATATTAAGCATACAATAAAATTATGTCTGAGTTGGAGACTCAATAATAGACAATAAATGTGTAAAAAGAAAATTCTATAAATTGTTGTATGAAGCTCTTGGTGTGTGTTTTATCATTCACCAAACTCAGAATAAAATGTCCAAAGACACTCTATCCTCTCTTGAGAAATTACTGCTAATGCTAAGATTGCAAGAAGATCATACGGTGATTCCAAGGTTTCTTTTGTCAGGTCTTGACTTGTGGATAAGATCAATGGGCATTGTGATATGTTGGTATACACAAAGGGACTTACACTTGGATTGTTCACAATCTGAGGACTTAGACAAATTTAACAATAGATGCTCTTCTTGTTTTTGGATTTTCGGATTTAGACTTTCAAAAAAAAAGACAAAAGGATAAGGGTTTAGAAGATCTATTTTACTCCTAAGAATTCAAGAGACGGTATTGACTGGGTGAAATTAATAACCATGCTTTGCTTTGCCTCGCTTAGGACAACTACACAAAGCGGATGCAATCTTCAAGGGACGTGCTTATGATCGGAAGTTAAGCATACACAAAGGAAAGCTCAAACTAACTTTACACAATGAACAAAAATCATTTGTTCATCAAAAGTATGAGTGGAGATGCACCAGAAATCAATACTTATCAAATCTTGCATTCAATCTAACATACATTAAATAAAATCTAATCTATTGTGTTGAAAAAATTGAAAACCTTGCTAATCATTCAGACAATAGAGATTACAAAGCATAGAAGCACACAAGCAATATATTATCCAAAATGACCTCTCGCAACAATATTTCAAAAACCTCACACTCTCCAAATGAGAGGAGGAAACCTTATATAGTCTCACAAAAGTTTTGAACGACCGAGATCAAACAATGATCAAGGGCCTAGATTGAAAGATCAAAACCCGAATTTGGGTTTCCCAAAAATTAACTAGTTTGAACAAGAGAAAACAAGACAAGTGGCACAACTGCTAATTTCAGTGAAGTGGGCCTCTAGTTTCCTTTCTTGAAGCTGCAAATTCAATGTATCTAGATATGACCGATCGAACTTCCTCCATGGTGACATGTGGCAAGCTACCAATTTGGTAATCAACCATGTCCACGTCTTTGGTACATGTGGCGAGAGTGTTCTCCCAATCAGCTGCCTGTGCGAGGAAGTTCTCATCAATGAGCAAGAATCTCGAAATCTTGGTGAGATCATCCTTGAGAATTGGCCCTGAAAGTTTGAAGAGGTTCCCTTGAATCTTGGCCCTTAGATTCTTTGCACGTAAATGTTTCTCTCGCACTTCATTTTGCTGCAATATCTCGGCTGTTATGAGGAAAACCTTGTCCTGAATACCTCTGATAGTCTTTTCTATCTCCAAACACTTAGTCTCTAATTTATTTAGAGATTCCTTTCCAAGTGCTGAAGTCATATATGTCACCAGGTTGAATAACCTTTCCATCTACTAGATCCTATTGGGAAAGCCCTCTAATGGTCTTCAAGCATGGGATTATTCTGTTCTGTATATCTTCTATATGCTCCCAAGCTTCAACTATGTCTTGGATTCTGCTCAATAAGGAAGAGGTGGAGTCATATGCCGATACTAGGTTCTCAACAAGTATGTCAGCACGCTCTGAAGCATCATAAGTCATCCTTTGACTTCTCCGAAAGTTGTTCTCATATCCTCATAGTCTTTCATTGATTCTTGTCGAAGGGGCATGGGTGGAGCAATTGGTACCTCCTCCTGATTAATAGGGTTTGTCAGGTGCTGGACATATTTCTTCCACTGCTCATTCTCAAGCTCTAACTTCTTTCTCTTCTCAACTTCTTTGTTTGACCTCTCCTTCATGGTATCGCAGGAATCATCAAATTCCTTGACCTCTTGGATCTTAGTGGTCTTACCCAGATTTATGGTAGTGATCTCATATTCCTTAGGAGTGATACTGTCTTGAGCTTTACCTGTTTTCGGCACTGCTACCTGAACTGATCTAAATCCTGCTTTGTTTTTTTGAATCAAAGAAAACTTCTTGGCTGGCTTGGGTGGTCTCGTTTCACTTGGTTTATTCAATTCAGCCAAGAGTGCTGCTATGCTATCTACCGGGTGAAGTTTCTCATGAACTTTAGCTTTGATCCTCTCCTTCAACCAATCAGGGATGGTTGATTGTTCCATACCACTTTCATCAAAATTATCTTCAATTCCATTAGGCGCAGAGTTTATGTCATCTAGGAATTTTTTCTCAGGTTAAGGGTTCTCAACTTCTACAACCTTAGTGAAAATGGGCTCGTGAATTGGTTCTTGAATTATGGGAGAAGGAACCCTCATCTCGTTGTCTCCCATTTCACTATCTAACTCTTGCTCATCAATCAAAATTCTGATTGGAGTTGTGGATGAAGCGTTGATAGTCGAATGACCTTCATTTGATTTCTGCTGCTTGCTCACATCTACCTCTCATGTGATCTTCTTTCCTTTTGCCCTTATTGAGTTCTCAGTGGGCTCCTTCCTTTTCCTTGATCCAACAATTTCTGGATTTCTTGGACCGCTAGATGTCACACAGTGATTAGAAGACATGGACTCATTAGTCCCCATGAGATCATAGGTGAAAGCAACAATCCTTGCTTTGAGCTCCTTTGTTTTTTGAGCTGCGCACCATTTGGAGTATTCGATCACAAGCCTCATTAGATCTCCTAGGTTAGATCTTTCAGAATCTGCCAATCAACCAGGGCAAGAGGCTCGTTCTTCAGGTTGGCATAGTGTGGCTGCTCGTATTCATTTTCTTCCTCAAGTTGGTCTGCCACTCAGAAGACTTCAGATGCCCTGATCCTATTCAATAGGATTCTATACCAAAATCTCTTCCTTATCTCAAAGTTGTTAGCAGCGTTGGCCCAATAATCTTCAAGGTCTGGCCTATGCTCAAACTTCTCTCCATTAACCATTCCCATCCGATGGAAAGGATCAAAATGACTCCTTGCTTGATACTGCAGAAATGGGTACCATTGAATCTCCTTGTTGGCATGTGTGCCAACTTTGGCTGATGGACAAGTCTCTAACCCTTTTTCGATACTAAGAGGAAAAGATGCTCCCATCTTTTGTTTTCCTCTTTGCACAATCATAAAATTTTGCAACTCTATTATCACTTCAAGTAAAACCATTCGGTTTGTAGGAAACATGGGCAGCTTGTATGGGGGTCCAGAGAATCCTTGGATCCTCAAGTAGGTGAACCTAGGATATTGGAGACCTCCCTGAAGGGTTCTTGTGATGTGCATAAGGAATGCATCATTGACCCTCTTAAATTGAAATTTCTCCTCCAGGTGTAGCTGTGGATAACAATCATAGACAACGAACTGGTTCTCTTTATTTCCAATTGCTCCTCTACACACAAGGCCTCTGTATCTATATGTTCTGGCCAAGGAGTAGATGAAGTAGGAACTCATGTAAAACGTTCCATTCTTTTCTAGGTTTTTCAACCGATCATCTAAATTGTCACTTATGATCTTTGCCCAATTGATCATCTTTACACCAGCAGTAACCTCATGGATAAAATAGTACATCCATGGCTGAAAGGGTGCACCTTGTTGGCTGCCCATAACTGTGTTTAATAAGACAACGAGGTCTCCATAGTCCTCTTTGAAACAAGGCTTGAGAAAGGTCTTAGGCATCTTTGAAACACTTTTTCTAGGCTTCTCCAACCATGAGTGGTTGATGTTAGCCTCATACTCCTTTGTGTTGTCCTTGTATAATTTGGTTGCTTCATCCCTGGTCATATAAACGATGTTGTGGTATTCAGGAATGCGGAAGGCCTCTCTGATTGCTACTTCACCGATATTTGCAAGCACTCTGCCATCAAGAGCAATTATTTCTCTATTCTTTGGGTTATAATGTTTGAAGCATTCTGCAATCAATTCAGTTCACTGAACTGTTGGAAGAAAACCAGCAGCTTGCACTATCCCATTTCGCATCATTTTCCATGCAATTGGAGTGGGTAATTGTGTATCTGTGCTGTGCATCCTCTTCTTGAACTCCCGAAGATTGATGTGCCCAAGGTTGGTATCTCCAACCTGCTTCCATTTGGAGTTCATCTTCGATTCCGGAGGGGAATCTTTATTAACTTGGAACTTCATTTGGACTTTGCGTGATGGTCCAACTCCTGAGGTCATCCAAATCTGCAAGGATCTAACAAAATGAAGTTAGAATCTGTATTTTAAGCGTGATTTTGGAGATCTTAGCAGCTAAGCAATTTCTGATTTTTCACTTTTTCCAACATTTAGCATTTGGACAGGTTTTCAACACAGATTTTCTGAAAATTCTTATGAAAACCTTGTAATGTGAAAGGATTTGAATATTTTGGGACTGATTTTGATCAAAGTCAGATCTGAAAATAAAAACTTAAAGTCCCAAATTCCACTAAGTAAACATTAGAATCAGATTCAAAGGGCAGAAAATGTGTGTGAGAGAGAGAAAGGAAATCATAACAAATTAGTTCTTTCGCTCACAAAAACTTCGAAAAATCAGGTCTAGGACCCTGAGAATCTGTCTTGAAAACTCATTTCACCTTCAGAATAGAGACAAGAAAGAAGAAAGAAGATGCTGTTTTGTCTCAGAAAATCAATGGTTGTACTTGAAATGTTCTTGAAATGCTTTTCAAAACCCTTGAAATCCTCTAGAAATCTGTGCAAAAACTCTTCAAACTTGTTGAAAACCCTTGAAACCTGCCAAGAAAACTTCTCAAAATTCCTCTTAAGTTCAAACTTCACCATGAATGAAATGAATGAGCATTTCATCATAAATATAAAACCTTGAAAAAGTTCGAATTCTGCACTTAGAAATACAGCTATTGCATCCTAGATTGAACTTGATTTGTTTCTAATTCGACCTTCATACATCAAACCTGGACATTCAGTGAATGAACTCGATTTTAGTCTCTTGGAAAGTTTCCAATTTTGATGCTCAGTTGAACTCAGTCCTTTAAAAACAACTTCTATCTTCATTTTGAGTTTGATTTGATCCTTGAGAAACTTTCTATTTTGAATTTGAGTTGAGTTGAATCACTTAAGAAAGTTCTGATTTCGTTTCGAGTTCAATTTTGAATTTATCTTTCAAATCTTTTCATATTTTAGCAACTTCATTCAATCTTTCAAAACTTTCTATTCTTGTCTCCAAATCGAACTTTGAAGGATTTATTCTTCATGACAAACAATTTCAAATTGTTTTCTTTCTTGTCGAAGGTGGACTTCAGCAATTGTTTTCCCAATGAGCAGGGCAGACTTCATGTGATTTATTCCATGTTGCAAGTATAGGGGCGAACTTGAGCAAAGTTTTTCCTTATTTGCAAGTTAGCCCTTAATTCTTGGGCGGACGTTATCTCCTTCTTTCCCCATCCAAGGCGGACTTGAGCAAAATCTTTCCATATTGCAAGTATAGGGGCGGACTTGACAACTTTCTTTTTCCATTGAGGGTGGACCTCATAGCTTTCAATCCTTTTGCCAAGTTGATGAAGTGCTGTTGTAGGGCGGACTTGACAACTTTCTTTTCCCATTGAGGGTGGACCTCATAGCTTTCAATCCTTTTGCCAAGTTGATGAAGTGCTGTTGTAGGGCGGACTTAGTCAATCCTTTGCACCTCTTTGCTTGTTGCCTCCTTAACCATTGGGCGGACTTCATCACACCCTTGCACTATGTCAAGCGGAATTCATCAAAGGTCGTACGCATGTGGGCGGACTTCATTGAAGTTGTGCACCATCTACATGGCGGACTTCATTGAAATGCCTTCCATCTCACTCATGCCCAAGTGGACTTCATGACCTCTTTTCATCTTGCAAACTAGTCCCAGGTGGACTTTGTAAGGCACATTCCCCATGAGGGCGGACTTTATAGCTTTTCTTGACCATGTGAACATCAAGATCATCCTTTCTGGGCGGACTTGGAGAGGGTTGATCTCCATGATAACTAGTTTTGAAATCTTCATAACTTCATGACTTATGCATTTTAACTCGGATCATCTTGAAAGTTGAAATTCATACACCATTTATCCTCTGAATTCCTTTAGATCCCTAAAATTTAGGAACTTAGCTTTTTCAGACAAAATTTGAATTTTGGGTGGAATTCTCGATCATTTCCAATATAACTCAGAGCCAACAATGCAAAGCCTAGATCCCCTTTCCAGAAATAGAAAAAGAAAGGTTCCCTAAACAATAGGAAAAACTTTCTAAAACTAGCCATTTCGGGGATCGTTCCTAAAGTGCCACAAACAAAACTTCCTAAAAAATAGGAAAAAGCAAAAAAAGCAAAACTTTCCAAAAATAGAAAGTTGTCCAAATTCACTCAAATCAATTGCAATCTTCGTCCTTCGGACTTTCTAGGCACATCGACGATGTCTAGACTTTGTTCTAACCATGGCTTGCACAAACTGACTTATGACTTCCAAAACTCAGACCATTCAAAACTGACAAAATTGGTGCCAAGAGGTCATGAGGCTCTAACAAAAACCCTAGAAAGCAAGAAACAAGGAGGGTCCTCATTCTCAATGGGGTGATGTGTGAAAAGGTCACAACAAAAGCATAGTTGAAAAATTGGACTCAGTAATAACTTGGCTGACCCACATAATTTAATAACTTAGGAATTATGATATTGCTATCAGGATTCAATTGTGTAATTTTCGAGTCAAACTCATTGACCCATGTTTCACGAGTACTGATTCACAAGAATCCATCTCTAATGAGAATGAATGGTCCACTTAGCACTCACTGCATCTAGGTGATGCTCACAGAGGTGAAGCATTGGGCCTTCTTGGGAGGTCACTTGTCGCAGTACTACTCCAACTCAAGTGCGCTTAACCATGGAGTTTCCTCCAAGGTTAAACCCACTTAGCTTGCAACCCCATTTGCAAAACCTTCTGCAAGTGTTGTGCCTTATGAACCATTTAGTATAGAACCCCTTTAGCTCATCAATTGATAAGTAGTAGATATTTTCTAAAAAAATCAGAAAATCTTGGGAATGACTGTAAACTTTTTGTACATTATAAAATAAATGAATCTTTAAAGTATCCTTCAAAAACTTGCATATTATTGAATTTATGAAAAATATTACTGATTTTCTTCATATATAGATTGAAACTAGAGTTAAATTACACATTATAGGCCAAAAATCAAGTTCAATACATATGAACTTCAAGTTTCAATACCCATGGCGTCTCTAAGCAACTTACTATGAAATAATCCCTGAAGAAAAGACCTCTAATGAACTACTACAAATATAAAATTAGGACAACTTTGAAGGTATATGGACCACTACTATATATATTTGAAGAACTGCTGTTACAAGCAACTTAAACTCCTGTTTCAATTATTTCTAGAGGCTATAAAACACTGTTGGTCGAAGACAAAAATCTGTTTATTGTATGGACCAAAATCACTTTCATCTTTGAGAACAAGCAATGTAAAGTCTATAATTCCAGTGCTACGTTTCCTCTATGGGGAAAATGCAGACCCGTGGTTCCTTTATTTCAGATGCAATATGAATAAGGGAAAACAGACCAGTGATTCCTTTATTGCAAGTGCAGCAAGCCATCTAACAAACTCTCAACGTACACAACAAGCTGTCAAATTACTTGTATGCCTCCAAAAAAATTCATTAATTTAAAAAATTGACATGGACATCATTTTTTTTTTAAGCTATGGCTGAGTTTTTACTTTGGTGTTGGGTGAGTAATGGAATTTTCTTCCGAGTAAGGTGAGTTCTCCACAAAAAACCATTGTGAGTTTTTCTAATAACTTGTGGCTAAGTAATACTTATGAGAAGTCATTTGGCTTTTGTACATGCAAGTACTCATAGAGTTTTGCAACTATGGTGTGAATTCCTACAATGAGGATAGTGTTGAAGCAATACTTTACCCCTTTCCATAAAGAAATAACGATAACAATTGATTTGAATGTCTCCCACCCTTTATTGAGACATCTCTTCATAGCACACAAATGTGAGGATGATATTCATTGTGAGCTACTTTCAGCAATAAAGGATTGCTATTCTAGACACCTAAAAATTGTCATCTTCACCTAATCTTCTGTTTCATCTAATCATCATGTGATTCATTCATCCATCTCGTAGGTCCTAGTTTCTTCAAATCATCATCTAATTTATTCACCCATCACCTAGTACACATACATCATCTTCCGATCACCTAGGGTACATGTTACCAAGTGCCCGATGATTTAATTAAATAAGCTCTAAGTTATTTAATTTGGCTATAATTTTTCATCCATTTAATAAATTATTTATCCATAATTATGCACATATTTATCCATTCAATCAATCATTTATCCACACATTATCCATTAATAAATTACTTTAATATTGCTTTCCACCTCATGTGCACAAATAATCTAATTAATTTATTATTAATTGATTAATTCCACCTCATCTAGTTGACTCCTTAGTCTAATCAGTTTATTCAAAGTCATTCTCATTCTCACTCATCAATCACATCCACTTCACTTACCCATGCAATCAGTTAACTCATTCATGCAATTGTCAACTCCCTTTTGATCTCTCATGTACTTTAGTTAACTAATCAATCAGACCTTTTAACCAATCAATCAGATCTAGTCACATTGATTTGATAAGTTCTAATTATTTCAATATAAAAGTAAAGTAATGTGGAATTTTTCTATGCATGCCACAACTCCCTATCAGTCCCCCAAATCATGGATCAGATCTGAGGTTCTAGATTCCGTCCTAGCCATTCATTAGATTCTCCTCCAAATCTATAATTTAAATCATAGTTTTAAGACTTGTGGACTCGCCACGGACTCGCGAGTCCAGTGGCTCCACGAGTCAACTTGCCAAGGACTCGCAAGGCGAGTCTTGGCGAGTCTTTTTGAAAGACTCACGAGTCTTTTGCTTGGACTCGTGAGTCTTTAGTAGAGACTCGTGCGACCTAGAAATGACCCTCAACAATCTTAAAAAGTGGGTTTTTAAATTTTTTTTCACCCATTTGGCATTCTTTCTTGGTGAAAATAGGTTTGTAGGGTTTGAAGGAGGAGAGGAAAGAAGATTAAATCAACAAAAGAGATCTAGGTAAGGATTTTTCCTCTTTTTTTTCTTCATTTCCATGTTTTGAAAATCCAAAAAATCTTGAAGAACAAGGGGATGTGCTGCCAAAATTTTATCTATTTCCTTTCCTAACTTGTTTCCTTATATTTTTTTCTTGTTTTTGAATGCTATATTTCCCAAACGATTCATTGTCTTTTGTTTTTTTGTTGATTTTCCACAAAACCTTGCTGATTTTTTATTTTTTCATGTTAAATCAGCAATGGCAAGTTCAACTCGAAGGGCAACCCCAAGGTCAGGAAGACAAATAAATAAAGCATGGAAATATGGGATTCGAGGAAGCAAAATGGGGGAGATCACTTGCACCGAATATACGAAATGGACGATTGGTGGAATCAATAGATTAAAATACCACCTTGCACAAATACCTGGATATGGTGTGGATATATGTCCCAAAACAACTCCCGAGATTATTAGAGAGATGAAGGGCCTTCTTGCTGAGCATGATATGCAAAAGGAATAAATACAAAAAACAAAAGAAGCCATGGCAGCTGCAATGAATCCCACATTGTCCACTTCAGGTCCCATTGGTCACACTCGTGGTTGTCAGTCACTTTCATCTTTTGGTGACAATGAGGGTGAGGCTAGTGGCACTCTTGTTAGATCAGACCCTAATTTTTTTGTACCACGCAATGTTCCAGGTGCGCAACCTTCACTTGAAGGTACAGGATGGAATAGAGAGAAGCATGGACAAGAAAAGATAGCAACATCAAACTTTTGGTTTTACAATAATATATCTTTCAATGCAGCAAACAATGTGTATTGGGAAGGTTTGGTTAATGTGTTAATAGTTGCGGGTTAGGGGTTTAAGGCCTGTTGATGTGTGTTTTATGCATATGCAAGCATCAAAATAAAATATCAAAGTACTTTACCCTCTCTTGAACAAAATCACCTCAGATGCTAAGGGTAAGATCAACTAAAATGATTCCAAGGTTTCTACAACTAGGTCTTGACAAGTGGGTAACTCAATGGTCAATGTGAATTGCTGTTTTGACTTGGGGACTTACACAATTGTTCGAATCAATTTTATATATCATGAATATGGAATGGGTGTGCTGATAACTTAGGATTTATCAATGAAGTTCTTGACTTAATTCTAACAAGACTTTCTAAAAAAAGGGAAAAAGGGAGTAGGGTTTAGGAATTCTATTCTAAAACCTAGAATGCAAGAAGTGATGAACAAATTCAGTGGAATTGAACTAGGCAAGGCCCCACCATCAAGTCGAACAGATTTGACACGAGCTTAGTGCAATCATCTAAGGTGTATTTCATAGATTTTCAAATTATTACCATCAGACATTGATACCATCCAAGTTGATGCATAAAAATGGACGTATAATAATCGAAGTTAAGCTTGCATAGATTTCCAGTTGACCACGCAAGGCGCACTTACAATCAGTAAGAGGCTAGTGGTATGGATAAATGGATTCCACACAAAAACATTCAATAATTCTTTCATTCAATCTAACAAACATTAAAAGCAAATTCTAATCTAAAATTCTAATCTAACTTGGAGGAATTAAGAACCTTGAATGCAAAACAACACTTAAACAAAAATCACCATCAATTCAAACAATGATTTATATTCAAATTTGCAGCAACTACCAACAATTCTCAAAAATATCTCTCTTACAAATGAGAGGCAATGAGGTATATATAGAGTCTCATACAAAATGGATGGCCAAGATTAAATCTAAATCAAGGGCCAAGATCATGCCAACAAAGCCCTAGAGTTGCCCTAATTAGGGTTTACATAAAAAATGGAGCCACCAACATATGGCCCAATAAAAAGATACCTAGTCATCAAACATGGAATCTTCTAGAAGATTTTGTCTTGCATCTCTTTCTCTCGCAGCATAATCTAAGAATCTAGCCAATACAGAGTCTAACTCCAACAAGGAAATTCTGGGCAAGGTATCGTACAGTAAATCAATCATGTCCAACGCATCTGAGCAAGCATTGAAAGTGTTCTCCCTATCTGGCATGTGCTTTTGCGAATTATGAACATGAATCAATAAAGACACTAAGTCATCCACTTGACTCTTCTTCAAAGAGTCCAACTGATTGAAGTACATGAACTTCATCTTGTCTCTCAATTTTGCTAAGTGTAACCCACTGGCTTCACTGACATCAACTCATAATAATTCCTCAATTGAGGCAAGGATCTTCGACTGAATATCATGAATTGATCCTTCCATCTCTGCACAATCCTTTTGTGCATGCTCATAAGTGGATTTCTTCATGGCCAATGAACAATACCAGCCATGGAAATTGTATCTATCTCCATCTTGCACAATATTCTCTCTGATCAATGTGGACATAGGAATTCTTTTCAAAGCTCTGATGCGTGGAATAGTCTTCTCCTGAATGGTTTGGAATTCTTCCCAAACTCCCTCCAAAAACTGTATCTTGAATATGAACCCTGTTGTTCTGTCAAAAGCTTGGACTTGTCTCTTTGTATCCTCAATCCATTTCTCCACTTCCGAGAGTGTATCTCTCGCTGCCTCATAATGTGTATGTAGTCCACGATCAACTGCAATAGGGCAAATAAGGGTGTGGGATTCTCACGCCTTATCCCTGCAATTTACTCTCTAAGTCTGATATTCTCTTCTTCATACTTCTCTCTCTTTTCAATCTCCCAGTCCAATCTTGCACCGATTGCCTTGAGGGTATCACCAACTTTCTGGAATTCCTGCTCTTTTGTATTACGGCCAAGGGCAATTGAAGTAATCTGGAAATCCATGGGAGTAGCAATGTCCGTCGTCACATCTCCAATAGGAACAACCACCTGCGCAATCCGCATTACTATCTCATCTCTAGCTATACGTAACAAAATCTCAGCTTTCTTAGGTTATTTTTCCTTGTTGCTCCTAGCTAAGTAGTCATCAATGTCATCAATAGGCTGCGCCTCTACCATCTTCTTACTTTTCTCGTTACTCTTCATCAGCCAATCAAGAATAGTGGCCATCTCCATACCATCATCGAGACACATCTTTCAGTCAAGCTCTCCCAATGCCGAGATAATATCATCATCATCATCATCATTAGGATTATCTCTGGTCAAATCATATTCATTCTTCCCCAAACTAACCTCCAAGAGGACAGTAGGAGATCTCGGCTGATCATCATCTTCATTAGGTGAAGCAGATGTAGCTGTGGCATGTAAATCCTGAACATTCTCTGGTAATATCACTATGTTGGAACATTGCTCAACCTCCTTATTCTATTCTGGCACTTCAACTTCCTGGATTGATGAGATAGTGAGGGGAGGTGAAGGAATGATAGGCGAAGGAATGATAGTCTTTTCCTTCTTCTTCTTAACCTCCTCAATCTTCTTCCCTTTAACCTTGACTTCTCCTGGTGTGTTCTTCCTTCGTTTAGGAGACTGACTCTCCTCATCCGCATGAATCCTTATGTCGTTGATAGTTCTTTGATTAGCTTCGGAAGCGGATTCTTCTTGTTTCATCTTTTCATAAGTGAAGATAACACGCATGTGAACTAACTTGTTTATCTGACTATCTACCCATCCTCGAGAGAAACTCAAGACTTCTCTCATCAATACATTCAAATCTGTCACTTTTTGTTCTGACCAATTAGGCAAAAGGATTTCCTTCTTCATTTCATTCTCATATTGTGGATGTGTATGATCCTTGTCATCTAATATCTAATTAGGAATGAGGAAAAGTCTGCACTTCCTCATGAAATCCACGGACATTCTGAACCACATTCTTCTTTTCACTTCTTGCTCGTCCATTAGGTTGGCCCAATAATCCTCTATGTCTACCTTGTGGATGAACCTATCTCCCCCAATCCTTCCAACTTTCTTACTGGGATGAAATCTTTCTCTTCTCTTGTACATTGCAAAGCAATAGAATGCAAGTTCTTCAACTGCTATGCTAGTTGCTACGACGGATTGGCAAACCTCCAATGTTTTCCCTATTGAAATAGGAAATGTCATCCCCGTTCTATGTTTGTCCTTCTGGATAGAATCAAACTCCAGAAGCTGTCTCACCACCTCAAGTAATATCATTTTGTCTATAGAATACCTAGGAAGCTTGTAAGGTTTAGATTGAAATCCATGAATCCTTAGGTACGTGAAAGTGGGAAACTATATGTACCATGATCCATATTTCTCTATCAACTCTGTTGCCTCCTTGGACAACCTCCTGCAGATTCCGCCTTGCAACATTCGCGTTATGTACATAGTGAATGCATCTTTCACCCTCTTATAATCTTCAATTTGATACATGTTCAGCTGTAGATAGCACTCATAACTCCTGAATTGCCCCTATCCATTCTCGACTTCACCTTTGGAGATCAATCCTTTATAGGTAACAAATCGCCCAATAGATACACCAGGTAGGAAGTCATGGCGAATGACTTGGATCTCTCCTCATTCCTCATCTGAAAATCCAGATTGTCACTTATGATTTTCTACCAATTGATCAACATTCCTTTTAGACAATCCTGGATGAAATAGAACATCCATCCATCATATATTGCACCCTGTGGCATCCCCATCATTCGGTTAAGCAGGAATACCAAGTTGCTATATTCTTCTTTGAAATTTGTGCACATGAGTGTCTTGGGAGCCTTGGAATGATGAGTCATAGGGTCGATCATCCACTCCTTGTTCACTACGGTCTTGCACGCATCCACCTTCTTATATCTTTCTTCATATTCATCCTTGGTCCTATCTTTCATGTCTGCTCCATGTGGAATTCCAAATACTTCAGCAATCGCATCCTTAGCAAGGTAGGCAATGATGGCACCCTTAGGAGTCTTGATCATGCGGGAGCGAGGATCATAACATCGCACACACTCTAGGATTAGCTCGCTGCACTGAATGGATTGCGAGAATCCAGCGGCCCGATAAATGCAACTCTTCATAATGTTTACATAAGTTGGGGAAAGAATCTGGCTCCCAATTTTGAACATCCGCTGCTGCATCTGGTCCATGTTCAGGAAATGCATGTTTGTGTCTATAATCTCCTTCCATCTGGATGACATCTTGGATTCTGGAGAGAATCCCGTCTCAACAATCCTTTGTTGTTCCTTCCGTATGCTAATTTTCAACTTCGACATTGCACCTGTATGAAGTTAGAAGTAAGCAACTTCGGAAAATATTCCTGATAACAAGTTTTGATTTCCTAATGATTAGATAATTTTAAGAATGGAAATCAAGAAATTTATCCACATTCTCAATGAATAGAAAGTAAATATGACAAGATTAGGGTATGAAGCCCTTATGAAAATCACTAAAATCATCAATTTTCAGACTTTGCTAATCATCAATTTTCAGACTTAGCAAAGTCTGAAGACACCTTCTCATACTTAGAAATTTTATCAAAATTAGAGTGCAAAGGAGTATACCGGATCGGGAATTGAAGTAGGAAAGGTGTGAAAAATAGTGTTTTCACACAAAAGTTGTCTAGGGACACTTCCCGAGGTCAACAATGGCTGCCAGCAAGTCTGAAGACACCCTGCAACTCTATAAATCAGTCATTAAAATCATGTTGCCATCGCGTGTTATGCAAAATCTATGATGAAAATAACTTTCCCAAGGCAAAAATGAACAAATCTGAGTACATATGTAGGGCTGGAAGTGAATTTTCAATTTGAAGACAAGTCTGAAAATGACGTTTTCAGACTTACCAGCACCTTTAGAAATGATAGTAAACTCAGAAAATTGCCAAGAAATGGTGCAAAAATGCACCCCAAGTGAAATCACCCAAATAGATAAGTGGCTAGAAATGAATTTATCTGAGGACAGCCCCTTGACAATGAAGTTTCAGACCTGCAACAGCACTTAAAAGATCTGAAAATACACCTGTAACCTCCCCAAATAGCCCTTAGACAAAATCGCCTAAGGCACAAATAAGTTGTCAATGAAATATTTGTCTGAAAATGATGTGCCCAACCAACAATGGAGGTAAAAAATCTTCAACAAAGGTGGAAATATCAGGTCTAAAGACAACAATGGCGAACTCCTAGACATGGTGCCAACAATGTCGAAGGAAAATGCACCCAAAATGAAGGGAAATGACCCCCAAACAAAAATTGCCCAGCTAGGAGGAATGGCGCCACTTTAGAAAAATCGCCGAATCTGAAAAATCTACAACTTCGATTTGCTTCTAGAAGGTGATATTCATTAAATGCTCATTGCAAATCATTTATTAATTGTTTTTTAATTTTTAAAATAAGTGTTGACGTTTGTAAAAGCAATTAAATGTGGGGCCAATTTGTTAAAAAGATTTTAAAATTTAGATCAAAATTGACCACTAGGGCAAAAATTGATTTTAATTGGGATAAAAATCCCAATAAAAAATTATTAAATGGCCAATTGGGGGGAAATCGCCCCATGTTGGGATGAAAATCCCATCAAAATTTCATCATAATTGCACAAAATTGTCTCCAGGGGAAAATCGATCTGTCTGGAGTGAAAATTCCAATTCAAACTTGCCACTTAGCACAAAAAATCACCTTGGGGGAAAATCAATCCCTGTCTCAACAGTTATCCGGACCCAAAATCATTAAAATCATCACTTGTGGAAATTCGCCTAAGGTCTGGAATCACTATCCACATTAAAATCCTCAAAATCTCATCATAAAAGTCTTGGTGGAAAATCGATAGGCATCAGGAATCATCATTTTAGTCCTCATTGAAGTCATCTGCAGTCCTGGTGGAAAATCGTGGGTTGTCAGGAAGAAATCCCACACTTAGTCATATTTTTGCCATCCTGGTGGAAAATCGCCCCATGTCTGGATATTGAGGGGGGGGGGGGGGAATTGTTAGAATAATAATTCTATGTACTGTTAATGGTCAAATTAGTGATGTTAGACATCTTAAAGGTCTACAGTAGCAGTTAGTTAGTTTAATTAATAGCTACAGTATTTTATTTTTCTATAAATGTAACTTTTCCTCATTTTAATGGATGAAGATATTTTTACCAGTGAATCTGTTATTCACATGGTATAAGAGCAAGATTAAATTTTTTTGGAGCAATCTTATAATTCTAAATTTTTTAGTTTAAGATTGCATCCAAAAATTTTCTGAATATTTTTCCTGCATCGTGGGTCTGCCTTGGAAAATTTTTCCTACCCACGTCTGTTTTCGTCAAGGGTTTTTCTGAATTTATGAGTTTGATGGGCCATTTTTTTCGGCCGGGTGGCATTTTTCATTTTTTCGCATTTTTCTGCCCTCGTCTCGCTCGATTTTTCAAAAAAATCGAGATTTATCCCGTGATTTTCGTGCCCTGTCTGTCGTTTTACCCACGCAACGACATTCTGCAATTTTTTTGAGCTTTAATGGCTGCCTAGGGTCTCTAAAAATTTGTCTAGGGTTTTAACCCTCGGTTTCAACTCGAATTTTTTTTGGGTGCATCGTTTTTTGTGCCTCGTTTTTTTAGCTCGCGGATTTGACCCTTCATTTTCAGAAAAATATTCTAATTGCAGATTCTTTCTGGGTTTTTTGCAAGGATTTTTGGGTCTTCGTCACATTTTTTTGGGTCAGTCAAAAATTTTACCTCGAAAACTGTGCTAGGGTTTTGAGATTATCTCCTTCGTTTCAAGTCAAATTTTTTTTTATTTGTAGAATCTTTGTGGGGTTTTCAAGATCTGAACTGGGTTGTCAGATTTTTTTGGATCCCTCGAAAATCGTGGTAGGGTTTCAGTTTCTGCCTTAAAAATTTGACTTGCAAAATTTTTGGATAAAAACCCTTTGTTTTCATCTGCTGGTTCTTGTGCATTTGAATTTGTGCCTTCACCAGTTCGACCTTGGGGTACGTGATGGCATCTTTGACAAATATTATGCTTGAAAGCAGCTAGAAGTTCAACGGCCGCAACTACAACATTTGGAAGCAGCATATGTTGACAATTTTTCGAGTACCGATGTCTTGATGTAGTTGTTCTAGGAACGTCTCAACGTCCAACCACTGCCGAAAAAGATCAAGACAAATGGGATGAGCGCAACTAGGAAGCAGTCATGCTCATCAAACTCTCTGTCATCAATGAGCAACTACCTCAGGTATTGTCCGACAAAACAGCGAAGGAGATATGGGATCATTTGAAGAGTTTCCATGAAACCTCTGACAAGAGCAGAGCATTCTTTCTGAAAAACATGCTCTTTTCGATTATAATGGACGAGAGGACACCTCTACAGGATCACTTGACGAAGATCAAGGATATCTGTGACCAACTTGAGGCGATTGGTTGCACAATGGAGGAAAAGGACATGGTCGTCATCACACTAAAAAGTTTGCCCAAATCTTCTGAGCATTTCATCGAAACGTTCAATATCACTTCCACTGATGTCGATTTGAAGTTTTATGATCTTTGTAACAAGCTTTTACAACAAGATCGGTGGCGCCAATAGTTTGGAAGCAGTACCAGTTTCCCCTCCACCGAGCAAGCGTTCTCTACCAAATCTTCCGCGAAGAACAAAGGGAAGGCTCAGTCTTCTCGGCCGAAAGGCTCTGGTTCCTCCCAGGACAGCAAGAAGAAGAATGTTCAGTGCAATTATTGTCATAAGTTTGGTCACATGAAGGTCAAGTGTCAAATTTGATTGGCTTCTGAATGAAAGAAGCAGGAAGGGTCTCAACAAAAAGAAAATGCCGCTGAACACTTTGAGCAGAAAGAAGCTGCTTTCTATGCTTTTATGGCCAAGAGAACAACAGGTCCAGTCCGCTCTTCTGCCTAGCATATTGATTCAGGGGCTTCACGACACTTTACTCATCGTTGGGATTGGTTTATGAAATTTGAACCATTCTCGTATTTAGTAATCTTCGAAGGACGAGAAGAGTACACAGTTGCTGGTAAGGGCACTGTCCAGATTCACTCAGGAGGTAGAAATTTAATTTTTCTTGATGTCTACTATGTTCCAAACTTCCAGGCATGGAACATAGTCTCCTCTCCGTCAGTTAGATCATGAGGTATTCTCCTCAATTAGATGTTGTATTCAGTTCATCCATCTGCAACATTGTTGATAGGGAGACTCGTACTACAATCGCTATGGGACTCGAGGATCATGGTTTGTATAGACTTGCTGATTTCGGTGATTCTCAGGAGCACGCTTTGGTTGCTAGGATTACATCCATCAGAACACTTTGGCATCAACATTATGGGCACTTAAATGTGCACTATCTCTCTCAGTTATATCAGGAGGGTTTGGTTACTGGTTTACCTAAGATCCAACCCCAAAATCATGGAGTTTGTGGAGCCTGTCAAGCTGTCGCACACCATTCTCTGATGGTGATTCTTGGCGAGCCTCCAAGGTTCTTCAATTGGTTCACGCTGATGTATGTGGGCCAATGAACACTCCATCTGTTACTGGTTGCAGGTACTTCTTGTTATTTGTTGATGATTTCAGTCGTAAAATGTGGGTGTATTTTCTAAAAAATAAATCAGACGTGTTCAGTATATTTCTGTAGTTTAAGGCCTTAGTTGAGAAAGAATCCGGCTCTCAAATTGTCACTCTAAGGTCAGATAATGGGGGGGAGTTTTGTTCCAATGACTTCTCTACATTTTGTGCTACATATGGCATTAAGTGCCAACTCACCAGACCATACACCCCTCAACAGAATGGTGTCGTTGAACGTAGGAATCACACCATTACTGAAACTGCTCGTTCTATGATAGAGCATAGAAATGTTTCTAAGAAATACTGGGCTGAAGTAGTGTACACTACAATCTACCTTCTGAATCGGTCACCTACACATGCCGTTAAGAAGACGAGTCCTGAAGAAGCCCGACCAGGACACAAGCCTAAAGTGGGCCATTTGAAAGTCTTCGGTTCTACCGCTCATGTCTGGATTCCAGACGCCAAACGTGCTAAGATGGACTCAAAGAGCCAAACACTTATGTTTACTGGTTACGGCGACAACCACAAGGCCTACAGGTTGATTGATGTGGAGATAGATTGTTTCATTTTCAGTCGTGATGTTGTGGTTGATGAGACTACTGGTCCATTTATGCCCTCTACTACTCCTAGTCCTGTGACTCCGTCTATGGAGACTCCTGATGTTGGTGTTCGTCTTCCTCTTGGTTCCCATGATGGGAGGGCTTCAGAGCATTCTGACTCTAAAGATGAGGAATCTACTGATCCAGCACCATCTGATTTTTCATAGGATTTGCATCCAGATGACTTTGTTCCAACAACTCCAGGGGATGTTGTTCCTCCTATGCCAGATGTTGGTACTTCTACCCTTAGGCCTAAATGGCGGCCAAGACAATAGGAGATCTTCGTGATGATGAGCTTCTTGAGGATAGATCAGTTCGATGCAAGAGAAAGCAACAACATACAGTCAACCTTGCACTTATGGCCAACATCCACAACATCTCTGAGCACGTATTTCGAGGTTAAAGGTATTCCTGAGTGGGAAAAGGCTATGGAGATAGAATACCATTGTCTTCTGAAGAATAACACTTGGGTTCTTTCTGATTTGCCTCTTGGGAAGAAACCTATCAGCTGTAAATGGGTTTACAAAGTCAAGTATCATGCACATGGTACTTTGGATAAGTACAAGGCCAGATTGGTTGCTTGGGGTTTTACACAGTGGGAGGGCATTGACTACGAGGAGACTTTTGCTCTTATTGCCAAGATGAGCACTATTCGTCTTGTTCCCGCCATTGCAGCTTAGTTTGAATGGAAACTTCATCAGATGGACGTTAAGAGTGCATTTCTGAATGGTGAGTTGCAAGAAGAAGTTTATATGACTCAACCTCCTGGCTTCAAGGTTCCTAGTAAGGAACATCAGGTTTGCAGATTGGTAAAAGCCCTATATGGCCTGAAGCAAGCCCCTCGGGCTTGGTATTTCAAGATTGATTAGTATTTGGTTGAACATGGTTTTCAATGCAATCCCTTTGATGCTAATTTGTATGTCAAACTCTCCGGTGATGATATCCTTTTTCTTGTTGTCTACGTGGATGACTTGATCATTACTGGCAATTCAACACATTTGATTACAACCATCAAACAGGACTTGTGCCAAGCTTTTGACATGATAGATTTGGGGCTTCTCCATTATTGCTTAGGTGTTGAAGTGTGGCAAACTGGTGACAGTATCTTTATTTCACAGTCCAAGTATGCCCGCAGTTTGCTTGAAAAGTTCTGAATGTAGGATTGTAAACCTGCTTCCACACCTATGGAGAAAGGGTTGAAGTTATCGGCCAAGTTTGATTCACTTGCAGTAGACGAAACCGAATTCAAGCAACTAGTAGGCAGCCTCATCTGCCTCTCTGCCACTAGACTTGACATCTATTTTGCTATCAGCTACATCTCTCGCTTCATGACAGCCCCAAAAGTTGATCATTGGATTGCAGTGAAGCGAGTACTGCGATATGTGAAAGGCACTTCAGACTATGGCATTCTGTATGGCAGGTGCAACGATCCAAAGCTGATTGGTTATACTGACAGAAAATCCACTTTTGGGTACGTATTCAGTTTGGATACTGGTGCCGTCACTTGGAGCAGCAAGAAGCAACAGGCCGTGGCTCTTTCCTCCACCGAAGTTGAATACCGGGGAACAGTCAAGGCCGCATGTGAGGCAGTTTGGCTCCGGAGGATGCTTTCTGACATGCAGATGCCGCAAGAAGGTCCTTCTCCCTTGTATACTGATAATCAAGGGGTGCTCAAACTGGTCAAAAATCCAGTCTTCCATGAACGTACCAAGCATGTCGAGCTTCATTGTCACTATGTCTGTAGGGTGGTAGAAGACGGATCAGTTCAGTTGTAGTATGGTCCGACAGCGGATCAAACTACAAATATTCTCACCAAGTCTCTGAGCTTGGATAAGTTTGTAAAATTTAGGGGGCAACTTGGTGTTTTTGACAGATTGACCATTAAGGGAGTGTGTTAGAATAATAATTCTATGTACTATTAATGGTCAAATTAATGTTGTTAGACATCTTAAATGTCTATAGTAGCAGTTAGTTTAATTAATAGCTACAATATTTTACTTTTTTATAAATGTAACTTTTCCTCAATTTATTAGATGAAGATATTTTTACCAGTGAATCTGTTATTCACAAAAATGGAGGTTCATCTGGAATCCAAGGGAAATTCACCAATAGTCAGGATTTTGAGTGGGGGAAAATCATGGGTCATCAGGATGGGGGGAAAAGCACCTCCCGTTAGGAATTTTGACATTTTGACATTTAGACCATGGATTTTCATTCGGAATTTAACAATTTAACCACTTAAAATCATTTCGACACTTAGAATTTTCAATAAAATGCGTTAGGACTTAGGGAAATTTACCAAAATTTGAGTGAAACAAAAGGAAACCTATCGGGATAAAGTGCAAAATCAACTCGAAAATCTTCCTAGGAGCGAGAAAACAACTCCAAAAGGTTTTAAAACACCTTAGCACTTAAAATCATCGATGAGGACGTTCAAAAACACATTAACGCTCAAAAGGTCTACACTTAGACAAAATTAGGATCATTTAAAACCTCAACTTTTATGCACTTGATTCTATAACTTCAAAAACCCTAAACGACAATTAGGCATGATAAAAAATTCGAGACTTGAGCACAGGAACTCAAAATTGCCCACTATGCTGCCTAAACCCTAAACTAACCAACGCAGAAAGCTTGAAAGAGGGGGTCCCCATTTGCAATGGGCGATGTGTGAAAAGGTCACAACAAGGCCCCAATAGGTCATGACTTCAGTGGGCCATTGCTAGAGCAAGCCTAAAAAATACACAAGTTGTGGTTGATGATCATAAAAGATATTGGAGGAGAAAAGGATGCAGCGTTTTATCCGATGGATGGAATATGACTCTCTCAACTTCTTGGTGGCTTCAAATGGTGCAATGGTATTCCTAAAGTCTATTGATGCCTCAAATGAAATAAAAAATGTAATCTATTGGATGGGGTGGTTCAGGAAGTTGGAGTTGAAAATGTTGTCCAAATTATCACGGACAATGCAGCTGCATATGTATGTGCAGGTAGAATGCTTATAGAGAGGCATCCTATGATTACATGGAGTCCTTGTGTTGTGCATTGCTTGGACTTGATGCTAGAGGACATTGGGGGAAGATTGGATGGGTGAAAAAGGTGGTTGAAGATGCAAGAAGTGTCACTAAATTCATCTACAACCATACTTGGGTGCTTGCTTTGATGAGAAAACACACAAATGGCAAGGACTTTGTGCGACCTGGAGTGACACGATTTGCTAGCCATTTCATCACTTTGTAGAGCATTCTTAGTGCCATTCCTCATCTTAAGCAGATGTTTGTGTCTGATGCTTGGTTGGGGTCTACATCCTCCAAAAGACCTGAAGCAAAGAAGATTGTGAGCATTGTTTTTGATGAAAGGTTCAACAAATGTGGAGAAGAGTTGACTGTGGTAAGTAACAAACACAAAAGTAAACTCTATACAATCGTCTATTTGCTGATTTTATTTTTTAGGGGTTAATTTTGTACTAATTTAAAATTTGTTTTCATTTTTTTAGGTGACAGAACCTTTGGTAAGGGTTCTTCGTATGGTGGATGGAAAGGGCATGCCAATGGGTTTCATTTATGAGGCCATGGATAGGGCCAAAGAGGCCATTTCACATTACTATCGTGGAAATACGAGAAAATGTGAAATCCTTTGGCGCATCATTGATCGTAGGTGGACAAACCAACTCCAACAACCGATACATGCCTTCGCCTACTTCTTGAACCCGAAATTCTACTTCTTTGATTCATTTAGGGTTGATGAGAGGTCATGGCAGGTGTTATTACATGCATTGGTAAGATGGCACTTGATCCTGAGTTAAGAGACAAGGTTCTTGATGAGTTGGAGGTGAGATTTGACATTTGCAATTGCTCTATCTTTATTTATGAATTTGGAAATGTTCATTATTGAATTTGAGTTTGACACTTTGACTATCTATTTATGAATTTGGAAATGTTCATTATTCAAGATCTACAAGAGTGCAAAGGGGAGACTCTTCTCATCACAACTAGCAAGTGATAGGAGAGGAAAACAACAACCAGGTAAAAAATGTAGTAACTTAGTTCAATACTGCAAGAAAAAAACTACAAACTTGATTGTTACATTTTTTTCTCAATTCTAATATTTCTAAATGTTTTTTTTAGATTTATGGTGGGAGATTTATGGTACTGGCACGCCTAATCTTCAAAAGATAGTCGTTCGTGTTTTGTCTCAGCCATGCAGTGCTTCTCGGTGTGAACGAAATTGGAGTGTATTTGAGAGCATTCACACAAAGGAGAGAAATAGATTGACACAAACGTGGCTCAATGATCTTGTCTTCATTCGGTACAACCTTCGCCTTCGAATTAGAAAGGTGGAGGGTGTTTCACCTGAGGCCATTGACTTGGATGAAATTGATCCATATGGTGATTGGACCGTGAATGAACAAAATGATGGTGATGATGTCCTCCTTACTGAAGAAGAACTTGCATAAATAGAGAGACGAGCAGCAGAAGAAGTAGAAGGAGCAAGATTGGATGAAATGGAGGATGAAGATGAGGACGAAGATGGAGACTTTGATTTAGAAGAAGAATCATCTCACCATTTAGATACCACAACACCTACTCCTACTACTTCTAGCTCAAAGCCTGAAAAGTTGAGCTATATTAGAAGAAATACAAAGAGGAAGATGTAGTCTTCTCTTTAGTTTGTTCATTGTTGTTTTTCACATTTGGAGTTGGACATATCATTATATGTAATTTTGTAAACATTTATAAACTTATGCTGCTATTGTACATTTTAGAGTTTGAAACTATGAGTATGAATGATGGAATTTCAAATATTTTGTGTTTGGAGATCATATGACGTGTGTAATATTTCAATTATGGCTCTTATGTTCTCTAAATGCATTAATTTCTTTATGTTTTTTTTGTAAAACTTCGGTTTTTTTTTGCTAAGTCTTTCACGAGTTCGAGTCCGAGTCCAAATTTTTGGTTTGTCGAGTTCGTGGCAAGTCCGAGTATTAAAACTTTGATTTAAATCCATCTCAAGCATTATTAAGCACTCTTTTTTGCATCCAACTTCTATTAATTTCACATCTAGAGAATGCTAATGTCATGTTGGCGAATTGATCACCCACATTCCAAAGAGTAGAGCTTTACATATGCTCAATCAGAGGTTTGCAAAATTTTGTGTATTGAATTGCTTTGGTTAATTTTTTTTTAAATTTCATTTTGCATGCATACATTTACTATTTAATTATATAATTAGCATAATTCCTTGGAGTTTCTTGACGAGGCGATGGGGGGACATAGGGATAGGTTTCAAGGACCAGGGGACCAAGGGACTAAATTTTGGGATGGTGAGGGGGACAGCGGCGGAGTGGTGGTGGTGGTGGGGGGGTGGGGGGTGTGGTGCTGATATAAAAATAGAGGTGAATGAAATCCTTAGAGCAAAATCTGCAATATAACATCTTTGTGAGTGCCCCATGAAAGGCCAACTAGTTTTCATGAAGTTAAAGGTTGTAATCAGTATGTTATGGCATGTGCCTTACAACAAGTGACTTGGTGGTGTCCTTGATAGAGGTAGCGAAAGTGGTGGCGATGTGGGGGGATGTTTCTCCCAAATCCCCAAGTCTCAAAAACATCCCCCTTCAAGGGACGTGATTTTTTTTTGCAGGGGGACAACTCCCCGTGGAACACTGATAATTAGGGATTATGGGTCACTATCAAAGGGATGCAACCTATCACTTTGTAATGACATGGATCGTTGGTCATACTCAATAAATATCTAATTTATTACAATATTGTCTCATACTTGACTTTTAGATTATATATTCTATCTTATATTCTAGCATGAAAACATATTTAGTAGTAGTGTTTCTTTGAGATTTGGAGATGATGGGATATGGGGATGGGGCGACAAGTTTCAAGGATGATTTTTTTTCCTTAAGATTTTGGGGTTAATAATTTAAATTATTTAAAAGTGATGTTTTGAAAATTAGTTACAAGAGAATTGTGTTGCATAGGAATATGTGCTCCCATCCCAACCCAACCTTTGCACTCCCTTTCCTAAGACAAGGTGATGGTAGGAAACATCCTTTGGCCTTCCCTTGCCCCTAGAGAATATGGAGGCATTTTCTCAAAACACTTCCTAATTAGGCTTAGTGTCCTGGGTATGTTTGCTCATCTTGGAGATAATTGAGGACATTTGTGATGCCCCCTCAACCATCTCAAGGACATTAAGTTGTTGCCACTTTTTTACAATGAAAAAATATTGACATTTTTATTAAAGAAAACAAAAAAAGGCATGGGGAAACTGCAAGGCCTCCCATGCCTCTTATCAAATCTCATAGCCTTCTTACATGTAACTCACCTACCATTGTGCAACTCACAATTGCCACTGTCAATTTGTTATTTTTCCATTTCTCTTAAAGGAAATAAGAGGAAGGAAAGATTAGTCATTGTCAATGTTTGTCATCGTTAAGTGTGTGATCACTCATTGCTAGGTAAGCTACAATCACCATGGCTGAAGCAGGCACTTTTTTTATTTATTTTTTATTGTTACGGATCTTAGGCATTCTTTATGCCCTCTTTTAAGTTTGTTACCATATTTTTTATTTACAAATCAAACTTAGTAACATATGCTCTTCTAGTGACGAGTCTGAGGTAGGATAAATGAATGTAAATGATGTGTTTTGTGGGATCTTTTAAGGTAAGTGCGATAGGAAACCCTTGAATTCCCTTCAACCATTGACAAAGATTATGCAAAAGGCTTGTTCAAACCTCCAAACTGTTGATTATGTGACCATTGTGGACAAAAATAAGTCCAAACTTCTTTTAGTATGCAATAGTTTCTCACAAGAACAATTTAAAATTAATGGGGAAGGAGACATCTGTTGTGTCATATATTCAAAATTGGCTCTCAATGGAGTTATAGCATGGTTGGACATCATTTATTCAAGATGAGTGGACATGGGTTTAGGATTTTGGAAAAGTATCTTTAGAAGATGGCTTAATTGACTAGGCTGGTAATGGGTGAAACAAAAGCTAGAGGTTACCTTTAGAATTAGTGGTGGATTGTTCCAATAAGTCATCTATTACTAAGATGGATTTTGTGAGGGGAGATTGTTCTAGTAGAGAGAAAACGTGGGCACCAGTAATGGGTAAAATACAATTGCATGCTTGCGAAACATGCAAGCACACAAGGAGGTTGGTGATGCTCTAGCCAAATTCTTTTATACCCATGCCATCTCAGTCATGTGGCATGTTCTCTTTTTTTCAAAGAAACGTTGAGAGAAACAAATTCAATTGGATCCTTATATCTTTCCCCATGAAAGCACAGATTTTATACTCATTTTGTTGAAGAAATATATTCAAAGGTTAATTTCTTGATAGAAGAGATTAAACAAACATGGATGAGGACAAGTTTGTTCATTATTATGAATGGATAGATAATAATTAGACATTGACTGCTCATCAATATTATTGCAATAGGTTCAGTTGGCTCATATTTTAATAGAGTAGTTGATTGCTTTGGGAAATGCAAAATTTTAAACCTCCAGTTTCATTTTTTGATTGGGTGTATAGAAGAGGTTGGGGCTTCAAATGTTGTGCAAGTTTTGATTGATTCAACTCATGTTTATCATTTAGATAGCTTGATTGTGGAGGTTGCCTACAAACTCAGTTTTTGGACCCCATGCTTTGTGCATACATCGAACAATGCTTTGAAAGACATTAGGAAGTTAGCTCGAGTGAACATGGTGGTAACCAAAGCTAGAGTCATACAATCTTTGTACACCACACATTATTGGCAGTCTTCAAGTTTTATGCTTCAAAATATTTTCTCAACCAATAGTTGTTAGATATGCTAGTTTTTTTAATTGCTTGGAGGTACAAGAGTCTTCACAATCCATGGTTGTTTATAGAGTGTGGAGAAAGTAGGCTAAGGCCAAATGAGGAGGGAAGAAGATGAGACAAAAGATACTTGATGATGCTTTGTGGTTTAACTATGAGGTCATAAATTTAGAATGTTTGTAAGCTATAAATTTTATGTTTTGAGTTTTAATTTTATTATGTTAAGTTTTTATTTCTACTTTAAAAAAAATATAATTTACTTTTAATGTGTTTACCTTTCAAAAGAAAAATGTTGTAGATACATTTGGTTTGTCATATTGCCTATTGTGGGCGTAATTAGGTATGCTGATATAGACTCCAAGCCTTGGACAGCTTTATAAGACATTTGACAACATGCTTGACTAAATGAAGCAAGCAATTTGTAGTAGATAGAATGGATTGGAATCCAATGAGGTGCATATTAGGTTTATTGTGACATTAAGGCAGAACACAATGAACACCCTACATATGGTAGCCTATACTCTTAAACCAAGTGATATGTAGCAAGGGTTGATAGAGTTCATTCTTTATGATGTTGAGGTGAAAGAAGTGTCTAGGAAGGCCCTTGGGAAGTTGTACAATGTTGATGATGCATATAGACTTTGGGAATTTTCGATTGCATTTGTTAATCTTTGGGGTTCAATATTCAACAAACTAAAGTCTAAGCCATATAGGGCTGCTCATTCTCAAGAAAGACTTTATTGGATGGTGAATATGGATTAGGAAGGTGTTGACGTGTATTTTGTACACAATCAAACACAGAATAAAATACCCAAGGGTACCTTATCCTCTCTTGAATAAAGCCTCTGATTGCTGAAGATGTCACAAAAAAGGATCAATCAGGGTGACTCCAAGGTTCTTGTATGTAGGGTCTCTACGTGTGGATAAGCTCTCTGTGGTATGATGTGATTTGCTGGAATCACAAGGGGACTTACATTTGATTCCTGAACTTCTGATTTGCTTTGAATATTGCTGGAACACAGGCTCTTACTAGCTTTGACTTGAAAAAAGGAAAAAAGATGAGGGCGAGGAAAGGATCTAATCCTAACACTAAGAATGTAAGAGCAATGAATGATCTTTGATGAAATTCTAACTAAGTCTTGTTTTGACATCCCAGGACCATCTCCACAAGATTAGTGTGATCTTCGAAGGAAAGCTTTATGATGTTCAAATCATCACTGCAGGCATAGACACCATCAGGTTGATGCATATCGATGAAGAAGCGACAATTGAAGTTAAGCTTAAGCTGAATGATTCCAGTTGACTACACAAGGCAAGTCTGCAATCAACAAACTGCAAGTAGTATGGATATACGAATTTCACCATCAATCAAGCACATTTCTTCCACTCATCTAATAACATGAAATCAAATATGAGAAGTATAAAAACCATGCGAATTGTAGAATCGACCCATAAATTTCACCATTTCTTCAATGAAGTTACAAGTCTTTTACAACAACATCTTGGCAACAATCTTTGCCTTCTCTCTCTACTCTACTCTAATTGCTATTCTATCAACTATATCTCTTATCTATCTTCTAATTGCTTCCAACTATATTCTATTCTATATCCTTTACAAAATGAAGAGTCGGGGCTTATATAGTGCCCTCAATACAATTCGATGGCTTAGATCAATTCGAGATCAATGGCCAAGATTCAACAATGAAAACCCTAATTAGGGTTTGTTACAACCATTACATAACATTTAATGCTTGACCAATGATAAAATTGTATTGCTTGGACACATGTCCTCTCTAGAAAATTCAACCAATGGATAGCTGGGGTAGGTACATCGGAGTTTGTGCCACCTTCCATGAGTTAGGTACATTGAATCTGGAAATGCTGAGGTGGACCACACTGACTGGAGAAGTGATGACTAGGATGCCACCTCGTCCGACACTTGTAACTTGGTAAATATTCAACTTGATGTTGTTGAGAAGCTAGCTTTAATTAATTCATCTGGAACTATCTGCTTCTTCAACGAACCCTTGTTCTAACTTCTTGTGTCCTTGATGTGCAGGATGACTGTTGTACCTCGCCTTGGAATGCTGGATTGGAAGAGGTCGCCCTTGTCGATGCTAGGCTGGATTGAAGAAGGTCGTCCTTGTCCTTGCTTGATCGTCCTTGATCTGGCTTGATTTTCCAACTTCGGGATCTCCATTTGATGCCTCCACTTGGGAATTAACTCTAAGAAATGATGTAAAAATAGATGAATTTTGCTAGGCAAAGTGTAGATCAAAGCCTTCTCTTGAACAAATTGCGCCTCCTTTAGCTTGGAAAAGAACTCCACCTTCCTCTTCAAAAATCTGGAAATTCGCCTTCAAATACCTTCAAAACATCTGGAATTTATCCTCCAATCTAGCAAGAAATACGCCTCTCCAATAGCCTTCAAGATGAATTTCGCCTTCCTTAGCCTCCACACTTGGTAGAAATTCGCTCCACACAAGCTAGATTTCGCACCTCCTTCCTTGCTCCTCCAAATCGCACTTGAAACAATGAGTGAATGATTTGAATAATGAAAAACACACCCCAAATATATAGAGCGCTCACCATTTCACCTCCCCATAGGCCGACTTGATGAAAATAGGCCAAAAAAAAAAAAAAAAAACTAAAAAGGAAGAGGTTGACTTAATTAAGCAATAATAAAAAAAATGATACCTCAAGCGCTCTTCTTCTAAATTTTAAATTAATAATAATTAATTTCGAAATGCCTCAATTAATTAAAAAAAAACGATTTTCCAAGGCTCAAAATTAATTATTAAATGCTATGCGATTTTCATTAAATGCCAATTTAATTAGAATTTTTAAAAAATATTTCGAAGTTTTTTGGCAAACTTGGCATCTAGTGCGATTTGCTAAAATAAGGCAAAAAATAATGAATTTTGATAACTTCGCTCTGGTCCCTTGGAGAGGGACAGGAGCGCTCCTGCATTTTTGTCCTCCATCCTTCATTTTTTACGTTCAAAACCTCATCCTTGACGTTCAAAATGGCATTTTATCTGGAACTTTAAGTTCAATTCATGTGATCTTTGGAAGGAGCTTGCCTTAAGGCATTTTCGCCCTGGTCCCTTGGTGAGGGACAGGAGCGACTTTTGGTTCATTGAACAAACTCTTGATCATATCAACCTCGAATTACTTTCTAGACGTAGAACATCACTCCCCACTTCATCTTGAGTCTTGGCAACAAGAAATAGCATTTCAAAATGTTAGGCACTTAGGCATTTTGAAGATTTCGCTCTGGTCCCTTGGAGAGGGACAGGAGCGATTTTGCAACTATGAGCTTACTTGTGTTTTGCTAGCCTTCAAAATTATCTTCATTGTACCAATCACGCCCCTTTTCATTCATTTCAAACATAAAACTTGCTTTGCCTTTGCCAGAAATTTGTCTTGTGAGAAAATCGCTTTGGTCCCTTGGAGAGGGACAGGAGCGCCTATTGCTATTTGGGTTGATTCTCTTCTTTGTAGCCTACTCAAGTTATATTCAATGGGCAATACATACTTCCCTTGACCTCTTCAAATTGCGAAATCACTTAAATCTTGCAAGGATAATGCAAATTTGGAATTCAAGCTCCGGTCCTTCAGTGAGGGACAGGAGCGATTTTGCAAATCCAAGCTTATCCGTCCTTTGTTAGCCTTCCAAATTATATTCAATGGATAAATCATGTTTTCCTTGGTCTCTTCAAATCATAAAATTGTCTTGATCCTGCAAGAACAGTGCAAATTTGAAATTCAAGCTCCGGTCCTTCAGTGAGGGACAAGAGCGAATTTTGTCTTCTAGGCCAAAATGCTTCACTTTTCACCATGAAATGTCTTGGCTAAGGAAGATATCATCTTGTTACACGCCATGAATAAGAGTTCAAGTCTAAGAAAGGTCTAAAAATGTGTATATAAAGAAAATCGCTTTGGTCCCTTGGTGAGGGACAGGAGCGCTTTTACCTTTGTAGACAAAAACTCCATCATTTCATTGTCTTTGATCAAGTCTGGGTGCTCTATCACGTTCATTTCGTCCTTCACCATGCTTTTGATGTCTCAATTTAACCAAACAAGGCGAGGAATGGCTCAAATAAGTATTTTCGCCCTGGTCCCTTGGTGAGGGACAGGAGTGCTTCGCCTTGGACCCCTGGAGAGGGACAGGAGCGAAATTCGCTCTGGATCCTCAGTGAAGGACAGGAGCGAAATTTGACTTTTTGAACTCTCTATTAGGATAATTTTTATGGAATATAACATTTAAGTATAATCACTTATACTTTAAGTTATATTCCATATATACTTTCAGGATGTTTGAGAGTGGTTTCAGACCTCCAGGAGTTATATTGCAAAATCTAGTTTTTGGAGGTTTTTCAGTTTCCAGACTTAGTCAAATTTAGGATCAGGACATTCCAGACTTAGCCAAATTTCAGGATCAGAACATCACTCAAGCCGGACTTGCTATCCTATTGATCTCCCCGACAACACTCAAAATGCAAAGACTAACAAACAAAACCCTAAAAGACCAAAAAACAAACCCTAAAAAGCAAAAAGCAAGGGTCCCCATTTGCAATGGGGCGATGTGTGAAATGGTCACAACAGAAGGATACAATGGACCTAACGTAGCTTGATTTTCTTACAAGTAGCTAGTTATTATCTTACAAAGAGGACTGGTCTACCTATAGTTTCATCTACTTGCTCAAAAAGAATAGGCTACCTCTAGATGAGTGTAGTACTTGTAGTTCATTGTACCTTGCAACGTTGTGGTTGACTGCTCCTGATTATCAACAAACTCTAGTGGCACATTTGGTGTTGACCATGAAGATGATAGGAAAATTGATGAAAATGAGTTGCAATAGGCATTGCTTGGGCTATCTTAGGATGAGTCACAATTTGATATATGAAGTGAGTTGAAGTTGGAGGCTGATTTATATTGATAACCTAGATAAGTTGTAATTATAGGAGGTCTAATTGTTGAAAATTGTATACCCATTCTATACCTTTTGTAATGTCCCACCCTAATCTGGAACACTGTAAACCACAAACTGTATTGTTTTTTCTTTTCTGTTCTGATTTGTAGATGAACTTGTAACAAATACATCAAAAATTATTTTACAAACTGATTTTCATTTAACAAATACCCAGAAAGTTCTATCAGCCATAGATGTCATATATTGAATGAAAATACCAAACAACCACCTTCAGCAATATTTTTCAGATTTAATATCAGATCTGGAATCACAAGTTTTGATGAGAATAAGAGTGACTCAGATCAGAAAAATACCTTACATATCAATCTCTAACATAACTGGAAAACCTGAAGTACATTAGACTAGTATATTACTTGAAAAACATAAAATTATAGTTCTGAAAATGACTGTTGTAGAAAGCAGGTGACCAACAAACTCCTCTAGAGTGCAGAAAATCCTAGTCTCTCCACTGTATAGGCCCTGAACATCAAACCCTAAGAGTGGGGCGCCTCAAATGGTAGTGACTTAGGGTCAAATCCTGTCATGCCCCCGCCTTGAAGATAAATGATTGTAAAAGAAAATTGTCTTGTTTCACAAGACTTCACAATTTTCTTAAACCTAATCAAACCCAAACATGCAGCAAAGAGAAAGTGACCGATCAAACCCTGCTTTAAATACAAAGGTTGATTTATGCAGAATGCATACATATGATAATGATTATAGTTAAGAAACGATTCACTAAGGCAGTGATCATTAATATTAAGAACAGTGAGTTTAAATGAAAAAGAGTTTCATTATGTTTTCACCGACAATTCTTCATTAACCTTTGATTACTATCGTGGGGAAGATTTAATAATTAAAATCAGGACTATCAATGTCTACACTAAGAAATAATCAAATCAGATATTACTCGCTGGAAATGGGTGATAGAAAGAGCGATAATGAACAGTAAAACAAAGGGGCAATTATAATGGTCAACACAGCAAGGATTAATGTGTTGAGTTAAACAACATTAAAGGTGGTTTGATTAGTATTCAAGAGGGGTGATTTGTTAGACAAGTCTCTCACTTTTACCCAAAAGCCATGATTATGAAATAATGATTAAACGTTTAGAAAAGACACAACCCATGGATGATTAAAGAGTCATAGCTCTTAACAGAAAGCATATAGAAGTTATATATAGGGATAACACAAAATTAGAAGGGGATGTGTTGACGTGTATTTTGTACACAATCATACACAGAATAAAATACCCAAAGGCATCTTATCCTCTCTTAAATAAAGTGTCTAACTGCTGAAGATATCGCAAGAAGGATCAGTTAGGGTGACTCCAATGTTCTTTTAAGTAGGGTCTCTACATGTGGATAAGCACCAGCGGTCATTGTGATTGCTGTGTCATCAAGGGGCCTTACGTTTCCGAAGTAGAATTTCCTAAACTAAACAAGTTTTTAAAAAAGATCAAAAGAGTAGGGCTTGCAAGAGATCTAGTCTAATCTAACCCTAAGAATGACTCAATGTGGACGAGACTTGGCAAGACTCTACCAACTTCAATATTGCCATAAAATAACAACTCAATTGAAATTGATGCGATCTTCTAAGGTAACAAATGATTTTTCAATTCATCAAGGATCATGGACACTACCATGAAGGCACATATCCAAGATACAACAACGATTGAAGGTTTAAGCGTTTCAAGTTTATCCAGTTGACCATGCAAGGCGTTCCTACAATTAGCAAGAAGCTAGTGGTTTGGAAAGTGAATCTCATCAAAGATCAAATCCAACACTTTGTCCTTCAAACTAAAACTACTTTGATTGAGAATTATTCAAGAAAGTGAACAACCATGAAGATAACCACAAGAATTGCAATAAAACACCATAACTTCAATATTTTATTGATCTCAAAGCCATCATGTACAACAATTGTTTGAAATTCCTTCCTCAAAACTCAATCTTGCTACAAAATAACTTGCTTCTAATCTCTAATATCTCTCTAATTCTCTAATACATCATTATTATCACAAAATGAAAGAAGTGAGGGTATAAATAGCATCCTCAATTACAATGAACGGTCCAGATCAAAAAGAAAATCAATGGCCAAGATTATGACACCTAAACCCTAATTAGGGTTTATTACAAATAGCCCCCCTTTACTGAACAATATTAAATGCATAGCCAAATATTAAATTTGGCACAAAAATCTAGGAGACATAGACCAATGACAATTAAGGTGCCATGTCATCTATAACAACCTCTCATCTAGAATCTTATTCCCTTTCCAATGCTCCTTTTTAGCATATGCAATGAATCTGGATACGATTCCTTCGATCTCAGCAATTGGAATCTTGGGAAGATTCCTCATTCTTTCTTCCAAGTGGATGACCTGATCAAATGCCTTGAGAAGAGCAGCGTCCCATTCAGGTTCAAGTTCTTTGGTCTTCTCAATCAAGAGCATGATAGCAAACATCTGGTCCCGTTGCTCATCTGTGATAACATTCGAATCTTTGCAAAAGATGACCTTAACTCTTTCCTCCAATTCCTGCAAATCCACATCTGTCTCAACTTCGATCCTCCTGCCAAGAATAGTACGTAGTACTTCAAACACTCTGTCCTGGATCGGGTGGATAACCTCCTCAACATGATTGCATCTAGTACTGATGTCCTCGAAGAGAACTTCCTTCATTTGGAGTAAGGTTGACCATTGAAGTAAACTATGAGGTCCTCCATCCATTATCTTTTCTTGTACTAGGACCTTCCTTGATGTTTGTCTGATTACTTGCAAGACAGGAATGATAACATCTTTAGTATGAGCAAAGGCAGCTACCGTTATCATCAAGTTGTGGATGATCTCAAGAACCTGGATAGCTCGGTGAATAGTCTGCATCATCCTTGTTGCAAATTCCATGGCAACTGTATGAGACTTGTCAATCCAAGAGCTCATAAGCTGGACCAAACTCCTTACTCTCTCTGCCTCACCAATTGATTGAAGGGGAAGTGTCTGTACGGGTGATCTTGCTAGATCCTGACGTCCTAAAGGCTGATTGAGATGGCTGAAATATGTTCTCCATGCACCGACCTCTCTCTCAAGCTTTCTATTTTTCTCCATTTCTTCCTTAAGCTTGTCTTTCAATGCTTCAAATGAATCGGTGGCCTCATCTAATGTCTGCTCGGCTGTGAGTGGACCAAGCTCAAATGTCTCTACATCATATTCTTCTGCGAGGATCTCACCTTCATACTTGTCCACGGCCGGTGTAGCTATCTGCAATTTTCTGGATCCGGTCTCATCTCTAATCATCTTGGACATCTTAGTGGCCTTCCTCTTCTCTGGGACTTCCTGGGAATTTCCAACAAGGCTCTCTAAATCAATCACATTGTCTTCGTCTTCGATCACAATCACCCTTGTTAGTCTTTCCTTTAACCAATCTGGGATGGCAGATCTTGTTTCTTTAACCTGTATCTCCTTAGGCAATGTTTCTTCTTCTCTGGGAGGAGATGTTACTTCGTTATCTTCTTTATCTTCATGCAACTCATTATCTTGGAGAGATCCACCTGGTGACCTTCGAGGCGCCTGTCCTTCTTTATCGTTCTGTACCATTGATTCCATAGAGTCCTCTACCTCAAATGTCCTCTTTTCTTGTCGAGAAGATGTGCCGGATGAATGATCTCGATTGGCCTCTTGCTTCTTCTTGGAAGATTCTCTTTTCCCAGGTCTCTCTTTCCTCTTCGAGCCTCTAGGATGGGGATTGCCTTCACTTATGCTTCGAAGGTTGCCTTCGCTTGCATTTCTGGAATTAGGATTACCTTCGCTTACACTTGCTCCACCTTCAGCTGGTCTCTCCTCCAAAGTGAAAGTCATAGCTATGCCCTGTTCTCTCAACTTCTCATCAAAGCATCTAGATCCACAACCTCGGGTTCATTCCAATCTAACCTCACTGATTTGCTTTCTCGATCATAGGATGATTGGAGATGTCTGCCACTGTCCTGAGCTTGGTCGGCCACTCTGTAAATCTTGCATTTCCTGATGAAATCCAAAGGCAATCTAGAATGCATCTTTCTTTTCACTTCAAGATCATCTAAGAGATTCATCATAAAATTTTCTATCTAAAACTCATGCTTATATTTTCTACCGACTGTCTCCTCTATATATCCATATGGATCAAAGCTCTCTCTCAAGGCAAAGAATGAAAAAGAATACAAAGCTAACTCCTTCTCTGCATCATCCATTGCTAGAGCATTAGGACATACCTCAACTGAATTGCCTAATATGATAGGCACAGGGACTCCATTTCCATGTCTGTGTCTGAATGCCTTCGCATAAGCTGCCAACTATCTTGTTACCTCAAGTAACACAATTCTGTCTGTCGGATATCTTGGCAACATGTATGGAGGTGAAGGACATCCATGAATTCTAATATAAGTAAATTTCGGAAATTGGATGAACCAAGCACCGTACCTCTTTACTAGCTCTTGTGCATCCTGTGATAGCCTATTGTGAATTCCTCCTTGCAACGTCCTGGTGATGTTCATCGTGAAGGTATCATTAACTAACTTGTAGTTACTTCTTGGCGGATGATGCAAGTGAACATAGGAATCACAAACTCTGACCTCGCCGGGTCCTCTTCCAATCACTCCTCTGTGAGGTAATCTTGCGTACTCAAAGCTCTTGATCAAGGCATATATGACGTATGAACTCATGTGGAAAGACTTGGTAGCCTTCAGTCTCCTTAACTGTACGTCCAAGCAATGGCTAATCATTCTAGCCCAATGAATTGTTCCTTTTCCCTGAACTATGACTTGGATGAAGTAGAACATCCACTTCTCAAAATAGAAGGCTTGAGGGGCTCTTGTGATTCGGTTGAGTAGTGTTATCAAATCTCTGTACTCCTCCTGGAAGTCAATCCTATGTGGTGTGTTTGGAATCTTGCTTAGGCGAGGACGACTCTTGAGTAACCAGTTCTTGTTGATGATGCTTAGGCAAGCGTCTGGATCATCTTCGTACATGGACCTGGCTCCTTCTATGCTTTTGTAGACCATATCTCTGTGGTCTGGAAGATGGAAAGGCTCACTTATAGCTTCCTTTGAAAGGTAAGCCAAAGTGTTTCCCTCCTTGGACACGATCGTTCTGGACTGTGGATCATAATGGCAAGCACACTCGATCATTAACTCATGGCACTGGACTACTGGAGGGAAGCCGGCCGCCTTAATGATGCCACTTTCAATTATCCTCCTGGCGACAGGTGATGGCTTGCCAATGTAAGGGACCTCTCGAAACTTCTTCGTACTGAAGTTGCCCAAGTTGGTATCTCCAATGTTGCTCCACTTAGACACGATCTTGGTCTCCAATTCTTCGTTCTTTTGATCTTCCTTTATGAGAGCTGGACGACTGGTGGATGCTCCCGCCTTCGGGGTCGCCATTGTAACACCTACACAACATTTCATAATAAGTAATAGATTTTGCAATGTATAAACATAGATTAAAGATTAAATTTAGGAAACTTCATGATAAGTTTTTGAGTTATCATTTCCTAAATACGATTGAGCTACTGAAATTCAAAATTTCAAAATTCAAAATTTCAAGATTGAGGCTATGATGATCAACATTCAAAATTCAAGACAAGGGAAGACTTCGCCATACCTCACTTGAGAGCTAACTCTAAAAATGCAAAATAAGGCAATTCGCTTAGGCAAAATCGAAATTTGAAGTTTTCAACGTGATCTTCTTCTAGCGAATGCCTTACTTGTCAATTCCACCACCTTTTGAGGTCTTCAACGTCTTGATGGCAAATTCGCTCCACCTCAAACCAAGTTCGCACTCCCCTTGAATGGAAATTTCGCACCTCTCCTTGATGAAATTCGCACTTCTCCAAATCGCATGCAAATGAATGTTTAAATGATGATTTGAAATGCATGAAAGTACCCTCCCTATATAAGCGCTCATCTTCTTAATCTCCCATAGGCCGACTTTGTAAAAATAGGCAAATAAAAACAAATTTTAAATAAAAAATAGGGGCTGACTTTGTAAAAATATGAAAATATAATCCAAGCGCACTCCCCTTTTTATTTAAATTAATTAATTAATTAATTTAATGCCTTCGTATTTTAATAGTTTCGATTTTTTAAAGGCAAAATTCATTAATTAAATGCCTTGTGCGCTATTTTTAACTTTAATTGAATATTTCAAATTTTATCGATTTTTAGCATTTAATGCAATTTGAAAATTCATTGGCGCCAAAACATGAGAGATGTATGGGATACAAACCATATCGCTCTGGTCCTTGGGAGAGGGACAGGAGCGATTTAGCATTTTGCTCTTGATTTTCTCGCCTTTTACGTTTAAAACCACTTCCTCTACGTTGAAACTGGCATCTTCATTGGGAATCTTGAGCTTGATCGATCAATTTTGTAGACGAATGCCCCTTAGATCATTTTTGCTCTGGTCCCTGACTGAGGGACAGGAGCGAACTTGCATTTACTCCTTGGTCTTCGCCTCTTTAATCACTAATTTATATCACAAGGCAAGTAACAACTTTATTCTTTCATTCCATGCATACTTACTTGTCCTTTAGAAGGCAAATTTGATATTTGAGTGTATATCGCCCTGGTCCCTTGGTGAGGGACAGGAGCGAACTTTGAATCCTAGCTCAAATTTGTCATCTTTTAACCTTAACTCCTTGTTCATCACCTTTCAAATGACATTTCGGATCTTGTGTAACCTTGCTTTGATGTGATCTTTGGAAGAAAATGATTGATTTTATGAATATCGCCCTGGTCCTTGACTGAAGGATAGGAGCGAATTTTAGTCTATGGTGCAAATCCTCCATCATATTGATATCAAATTGTCTTCAAGGCGTAAAATGATGTCCTTTATTCCTTCTTGAACGTATGAAACGAACGTGGCCATCAAAGTTTAAGCATATTTGACTATTTCGCTCTGGTCCCTTGGAGAGGGACAGGAGCGAACTTGGGCAATTTCATCACATTTTGCGGTCTTTGCAACTTCATTTCTCTTCGAGGCATTCCAAACATCATTGCCCCCTTGTACCTTGGTCTGGAGTGATTTTAAACTTGGAGGGAATATTAGATAGCCTTGATTTCGCCCTGGTCCCTGGCTGAGGGACAGGAGCGAACTTCCACTCATAAGCTTATTCGTGCTTTGCCAACGTTTAAAACTATCTTCAATTGATCCGCCATGTTCCCCTTCACTCATCCTTGACATGGAATTTGCTTCATCTTGGCGAGAAACTTGTCTAAGGAAGAAATCGCTCTGGTCCCTTGGAGAGGGACAGGAGCGCCTAGGCAAATATGGGCTTCACTTGGCGTCTTGCAATCTTCAAATTATCTTCAATGGATTCGTTATGCCTCCTTTGCTTGCCTCAAACTTAACACTCACTTGATCTTCGCCCAAAACTTGTCTTATAAGTAAAATGGCTCTGGTCCCTGAGAGAGGGACGAGAGCTATCACTAAAATTCGCCCTGGTCCCTGGGAGAGGGACAAGAGCGATTTTGCTTCTAGGGCCAATTTTCCTCATGATGGCACTTTCAAGTTATATTCAACTGATAAGATGTACTTCCTTTGTTCTTCTCAAATCGCGAAATCGTTCAAATCTTTCAAGGACAAGTCAATTTCGGATTTCAAGCTCCGGTCCTTCAGTGAGGGACAGGAGCGATTTTTGTTCCTGAGAGCAAATATTCAACTTTTTGTTGCAAATGACTAAGTCCTGGCGTTCCATCATGTTGATTTCACCTTTCATTATGTCCTTAACGCTTTAGTTTGATCAAAATGAGGTCAAAATGATCCAAGCAAGACATTTCGCCCTGGTCCCTGACTGAGGGACATGAGCGATTTGGCCTAAAACTCCAAAAAATTTGCCATTTTCGAATTTCAAAATCTTCAAAACTTTCAATTTACGTTCAACTGCATCTCCTGGCAACCTTGCACAAGGTAAGTGAAACAAATTAATAACCAAGATGCATAAAAATATGATTTTCGCCTTGGTCCCTGGCTGAGGGATAGGAGCGATTTTGCTTCCCTAGGCCAAAATATCAAGGTTTTAAGATTTCAATCACTTCACAAGGCAAAATGAGGCCATTTCTAATGCCTGGGATCAATTATCAAAATTTTCAAAATTTGGTCAAAATCACCCGGACAAAAGTCCATAATTCCATCATTAACACTTAGGCAAAGTTTGGACTTGCATTCAAAATTCCGATTGAACCTAGACAAACTTTCTTGATCCCTGACAAATTCACCCTATTTCAAAATTGCATCTTACGGGAGGATGCTCAAAAATCACTCAAAATGGACTGGACTCTGGCCTGAAAACATCAGAACGGAAACCCTAAGGCTTGACCCTAGTCCAGACGATTGACTCACTAACCCAAAACCCTAAAAAGTAGAGAGAAGGACGAGCAAAACGAGCAAAAAGAGGGGGTCCCCATTTTAATGGGGCGATGTGTGAAATGATCACAACAGGATGAAAGGATTTGGATTTTACAACGATATCAGACATTTCTCTTAGTAGTTCGACTTAACACTCCAGTTGGTATGAGTTTCCTGTGCACATACATTAAATACTGTAAACAATATTATGACTATTTCTGCATATAAGTACCTGTATATTTCTGCATATTCATAATGCCAATATTCTGCAGATTAATAATTGATACTTTTGATATTCTGAATATCCAGGTTTGACCATACATTATGCTCATATTTGTTATAATAGATCTGAAATTGTGATACATTACTGTTGGTTTATTCCTAGTGTTACTAGCCATGATAGAGGGAGAAGTGTTTACAAATAGGGGAATGGTGCTAGGGTTACCTTTAGGCACACGACCTCATGGTATAAAACCGAGGAGCCCCACGAGGCCAAAGGGGTACAGAGGGTGCTGCCTTTGGGCCTATGAAGGACAGGCTTCCTGGGCACCCTATTGTGATGGCCCTCATGCTCTCTATCATGGTGGATGAATGTGTTATTCATGAGACTTAGGATAGGGGTGAAAGGAATATCATAATGCCGATATTCTGCAGATTTATAATTGATACTTTTGATATTCTGAATATCCAGGTTTGACCATACGTTATGCTCATATTTGTTATAATAGATCTGAAATTGTGATACATTACTGTTGGTTTATTCCTAGTGTTACTAGCCATGATAGAGGGAGAAGTGTTTACAAATAGGGGAATGGTGTTGGGGTTACCTTTAGGCACACCACCTCATTGTATAAAACCGGGGAGCCCCACGAGGCCAAAGGGGTACAGAGGGTGTTGCCTTTGGGCCTATGAAGGACAGGCTTCCTGGGCACCCTATTGTGATGGCCCTCATGCTCTCTATCATGGTGGATGAATGTGTTATTCATGAGACTTAGGATAGGGGTGAAAGGAATACGATGATAGGATATCTCACTAGGTATTCCACCTCATATGGTATGGGCCACATGAGGCCAAGGGGGAATGAGATCCACCCTTGGGCCTAGGGTAGAGGGTCTCTAGGGCACCCTATCTAGTCACCCTCTTCTTGCCCTCTACGATTGAACTCTCAAGCATAATTTAATCTTGTAATTAGGACTATGTCTTACGTATGTACAATTCGTGTTTCCTAATTAATAGATCTTTTAAATGAGATATGATTATTGTATATTTTCTAACTTACTTGCAGGGTTTCAATCAAAGTAATAGGTATCTCTAATTCGTATCCCACTTCCATTAGGGCAGAACTTGGGTATCTCTAGTTTGGGGACATTATAAGTGGTATCAGAGGAAAATTCTGCCATCTTGGGGAACAAAGCTACATAATCGCCATACCATTAGGGTTAACTATTCAATTCCTCTGTAGAGTAGCTAGAAACTCCTATGTCCTGCCTTGGGCGTGAGTGTCCCCGTATCCAATACAACCTGGATAGCGTATCGTTGCATGCCCAAAAAACCTTGATTTCCAATCATGCCAAATGCTATTTGATTTGATTTTTTCAAAATTTGACGTAAATCGTCTTAATTTTAATATAAAAAAACTTCTTTCATGCAATTTAAAAATAATGGTATAAACAAAACCTACACCAAATGAGAAAGACAAATGAAATATTTTTCTATTTCAGCAACCCATTTTTTTAGGTTATCTTCTAGTGGAACTCTACTATTTTTGCATATTGTAAATTGTTAAATCAACTTATAATTATTTATTTAGCAATTATGTGTCCATATTGCTTTGAAACTAATGAAAATCTCCTCTAATAACTTAGAAAAATGTGTTAAATATTTGTATATGTGATTTTTATGAATGTCGTATTGTGTTGTATCCATATTGGGGGTCTTAAAAAATGGCCATATCCGTATCCCATACCATATCTGTATTTGTATCCATATCTGTGTCCATGCAAGTTTGTTCCTTTATAATTGAATCATAGAACAAGAAGAAGTTACCATTCGGAGATCAATCATAGTCAAAATCATAAACGAAAGACCATTTATCGACATCACAGGAAAGACATCATAGTCTCAAGATTATACTAAAATGTAGAAATTAGTTGTATAGGAATTGCAAAAATTTGTTAAAAAATCGAGCATTTCTCTATCACTTTCATAACTTCTTAAACGGTGTCAACAACGACTTTGCAATATAATCATAGAGATTAGAAGCTTTTGAGCTACAAACAGCCTTGTCACAATCTTTTAACCAAGCACCGTCGCCTATAAATTCAGGAAGGTACTATCATGCCCTGTCCATAAATGTAACGTTGTATATTAAAAAAATATGCAACGCCCATATTATAGCTTCCTAATCAGCAATTGCCATTATTATAAATATATCAATGCATTACGTATATTTTTACATTTAATCATACTTTCAAATTCAAACTTTAAGTGAAATTCCTCTTTCCTTCCAAGTGGATTTTGTCACTTCCTTCAACTTGGAAATTTCGAACTTTAAGTGAAATTCCACTTTCCTCCCCAGTGGATCTTTTCACTTCCTTCAACTTGGAAATTCGAACTTTAAGTGAAATTCCACTTTCCTTCCAAGTGGATTTTTTCACTTCTATCAACTTGGAAATTCGAACTTTAAGTGAAATTCCTTTCCTTCCAAGTGGATTTTTTAACTTCTCTGATTTTCGATTTCTCCTTTGGTAGATTTCATGCCTTCAACAAGATTTCTTACTAAGGAGGTCAGAATTTATAGGATTTTCATTTCCTTGCACATAGAAGTAACCTCTAACATCTCCCAAAATGGAAACTCCTAAAAATAGAAATTTCTAAAAATAGAAAAAACAAAAAACAGCTTCCTGGATTGGCCCCAAAATGCTAAAAATATTTTTTTTTTCGAAAAAGCAAAAAAGGAAAAAGAATAACTTTCCTAAAAAATAGGAAATTGTCGGAATTGATCTCAGAAAATTGCGTTTTTACTCCTTTGACCTATCTAGACACATCTGTAGCATCAGAACATTCTTTTGATCATTATTTCTCCTTATTGATTTGATGAACCCTCCAAATTTGAAGAACTTGACTCATTTGCAAAGGTGAGAGACCAGAGACAAAACCTCAAGACACCAAAACACTACCATAAAAAGCGAAAACAAGGGGGTCCCCATTTGCAATTGGGTGATGTGTGAAAACGTCACAACACTTACCCATTTTCTTCTAAGTCATTTTCCCTAGTCTTAGTCTCCTTTCCACATGATTTAATTAATTCAATTAATTAAACCCTTCACGCATAACCACCTAAAATGAAATAAAGAAATTAAATATTTCTTTTATTCCCACCACATATCTCATAACTATATCCTAAAAAGGCAATTTTAAATTAAATAATCTCTTTTATTTGTCACCTTCAATCTTGTAATCTCACAACCAACTTAAGCCCAACCCTCCATCTTTCTTTGAATCTCCTCCATTGATCACCTTTTTTTAAAAACTACAAATCCACCACCCTTGAACAATTTTGAATCTCTTGAATTCACATAATGTTATGATGTCTGTGTGAGTACCACATTCCATCTATTTATTGTTGATTGCTTTGCTCTAACAAACATTGCATTAAATGTAGATTGAAGGGTTCAATATTTTCATTTAAATTCTCTGTTTTGGTCTACATTTTTGTATACTAATACAACTCATAATTGCCAACAACCAAAGTATTTAAATGCCTCATAATTTGCAAAAAAAGAAAATATTGATATGTTCATAATTTAGTGATTTGCCAAATGTCAATACACAACGAAAATTACAATCAATATTCAATAATCTTCATATTTCTCTTCATCAAGAGCATCCAAGGCAACATTTGGTTCAATTTAATTTGAAGCACAATCAACTACATTGCCACTTTCACTAGCCATGTCATATGTAGATTAACCTCATCTATAGTGATTTAGGCAAGTTGTGAAACAATAGCTTCTGAGTCAACACATTCAAGATTAGCTTCCAATTTCTCGTCACCTCCTAATTGTAATTAGATTGCTTATGTGACAAGTAATGCAAGCTTGAGTGCACAAAAAACCAAATGCTTAGATTATTTTGCATCCAATTGGATGCAATTAATTAAGTGGATAATGGAGTAAGTGATCCCATTCCACTTAGTTGAATAAGGACTCACAATTTGTATAAATGTTTAATGTTGGGAAAAATAAGCTATATTCCACAAAGTATTAGGATGAGGGGATAGGGGAATGTGGGAACGTGTTTCAAGGATGACCTTGAATTGGAGGGATTTTGTTGAACCCTACATCATAGAAGCATATTTTGTAATTCTCAAAAATGTCCTCTTGGGCTGTAATCCCATCCTTGAAATGTTGGGTAACATAGCGAAAATTAGTAAACGGAGTTGCCATTTATCATTTATATAAACATTTTGAGTAAATGAAGCTAAAACATATACAAAGCTTTACATTTTGATAATTAGTTGATCCCATAGTTTGAGGACTTTGCAAGTACTCTCCAGAACTCTCCAAACTCCTGAGTCCTATCTTTGGCCAAGTCCACTTGACACTGACTCCTGCATTGAGTCTAGAAGAGTTCTTGGGAGTTGTTGTCCAAGTCTCGCCCCAAGTCTCTTTGAGTCCCAAACTCAGACTCCTAAGTTCTAGGCGCAAACTCTCAGGTCCGTTTGGGTGTGGCTAGGGAGGTAAAAAAACATAAAAAAGTGACTTTTTCTTCACTTTTTTTTTGGTCCAATCTTGTCCATAACAGGTTTGAATAGAAAAATAGGAAAGGAAGGAGAGGAGAAGAGGAGTATTGTAGATCCAAAAAACAATGTTGAAGAAACAATTCATCATCATTTTGATACTGTAGCACCCTTTAGTTCGAGGCTTCACAATTTGAGTTACATTAGGAGGGGAAAGAGAGAGATGTAGATTGTATCTGGTTGGTTTTCTCATTTTGACATATTATAGATGTAAACATTTATAAACTTATGATGCTATTATATGTTTGAAAGTTAGAAACTATGAGTATGAGTTAAGAAATCTCAAATATTGAGTGTTTGAAGATCATATGACATGTGTAATGTTGAATTATGACAAATTGATAGTCAAAATATTTTATGTTCTCTAAGTGAATTTATTTTTTTAGTAAAACGACGACTTTTTTTTTGCCAAGTCCTATTTTAAGTTGTTGAGTTTGCGCCGAGTCCGAGTTTTCAAACTTTGGCTGATCCAATGATTAACAAAAATTATTTGTAGCTTAGTATTTATATCATTCATCAAGTTGAAGTTGCAAAGTACAAAGTAACATTGAAGCACAAAATACAATAGCCTTTCTAATTCATTTTTTGTTGTAAATGTTTTGGCATATTCCTAATCATTGAAACTACCAAACTCTAATTCATAGAATTGCATGGCAATCAACCTTGTATTTACATTCTAATCCTCATCAATCTGTATTGGCTTCTTATTGTCTACCTCATAATATGGGACTCTCCATGTACTCAATCACCTTGTGATTGGTGAGGTGCAAGGCATTGTTGACAGTCACAAGCATTTGTTCTCTCTTAGAGGTGAGGTTGTTCCTCTTGAAAGAACACATAAAGTTATATATATTGGTTCCTTTGAGCACCAAAGAAGCTACTAATTCGTGATAAGAGTTCAACGACCAATGTGCATATCAATTATGGATGCTTATACAACTTCCACCAAGTTAATGGGTTCTCTTGTGTTTAAGTTTGATGTATCTATCTTTGTTGAGTTCATGTAGTCTTTAAGTTTGATAAATCTGGTCCACTCTTGTTGGATCAAGTGGATTTCTTTTGTAAATCACATCTTAATGTTGATTGTGGAGCACCTCTTCACTTTTATGTCATTCAAGGGAGAAGCCTACCAAGCCGCTACACATAGGACTTTGGGTTGAATGTATAGGCGGTTATGTGCAAAGGAATGTTAAGTTTCTTCTACCTCTATTGAATAATAGATTGAATGTACTCATTATAGAATGACAAAATGGGGTCTCTCTATAGAATTACCTTCAGTTGTTTGAGCATGCTATTTGTGCACTCATGTATATCTCCCTAAGGTTGGGAATGTCATATTCCCAATATTTGATCAAAAATTGGGGATAGAACTAAGGTTATTTATTTGGCAGCTGACAAAAAAATGTTGCTTCTTACCACCTACTTCACTCTCAAGCCTTGTTTTGTTTTTGACTTGACTCATTAATTCATGTCCTTATTTATGATCATTAGGTGAAAGGGATGCCGCAATTCAATTATGCTCTCCAATAAAATGTTTTTGAATGTCTATTTGGTTTGGAGGGGACTGATTAGTTCCTTGCAAAGAAGGATTGATATTTGAAATAGTATATGTGATATTGTAATTGTAGATAAACATTTGCACCTCTCATGGTGGCTAAAACTTGTTGATCCACCTAATTTTGCTGACAAGAAGGGATCAGATAGATATGCTTGTGGGCAGCTTCAACCAAATTTGCAATTGCATTGCATGTGCATGCCACATCTATGACAACTTGCATTAGATTGGTCCAGTCTCTTCAATTTCATTTTTGACAGTTTGAAATCAGAACTCCCCATCCTTGTAGTTCCTCAAATAAACATTTTTCATAAATAAAGCCCCTCCTTACATGTTGATGTGACCATGGTGGTGATGAGTGGATGCCTAATGTGTGTTCATTTGTCCATGAAAATGTGGCACCCATGCAAGACATAAATGGCCTTCATGTACTCTATTAGCACATTTATCTTGGAATAATTCTTATCCAAGATGATAGTCCTTATTTCGCGATCCCTAGTGTCAAATAAGACCACTCTTGTGCATCTTTGGACATGGCTTCCTTTAAATACAAAGAGAAATCAACATGGAATTCAATGCTATTGAAGAAAGGAGAATTTGCCACTGGTATTATTTATCTCATCTTTGGCCTATAAATTGAATAAATCTACCACCAGATTTGGTGTTCAACACATGGCCTTATGCTTCCCTTTAGGCACTACTACACTCGATGCAAAATAGGAACTCACACATGTCAAGTACTAGGAGGTTTGAAGATGGTGTCATGGTAACAAAAGGTGTGGTGATATCACTATTATACAATTTCATTATCTCAACACTCTATTCAAGTGAGGATTGCATATCCCAATACTTTTACGGGCAATTTGTAGGAGGTGGGCGTTCACTCTTGTATTACTTGGATGCCATTCAAGGGAGAAAAAATGAAATTTCCATAGGTGACTCCCCCTTGAATTAATGGCTTTGTTGACATCAATTTTTTATGCAAATTGCTGTAAATCGCCCTTATATTTCCTGTAGGCTCTTCTACACTAGACAAAAAATATAACTTGTGTATGTTGAGCATTAGTAGGTTTAGAAGATGTTATAAAAGTAACATGAGGTGTGGATATATCACCATTATTCAGTTTCATTGTCTCAAAACTGTAGTCAAGTAAGAGTTGATTACATATCCCAATTCTTTTACCAAGATTGGTTAACAATATGTGTAAGGTGGTATAAAGGTGATTTCGATGCCTTCACTCATCTTCAACTTGTATTAGTTGCAAAAAATGGTCCTTGTGATTGGTCGTAACATGCCATGCTTCCAAGGGGCATCCTTTTCTTCGAGTCAACTTTCACTTCTTGATGCCATGGTATGCTAAATGCAAACCTAGGTGGATAGAATATTAAAATCAGAAAAAAAAAACACATTTTAGTATGAACTACTTAATGTTAAAAAATATTTAAAATAAAATTGAACGTTTAAAACCTTAAACAATAATCTTAACTAATAGAAAACAATTTTTTTTATAACATAAATGGATAGATGCCACACTAACTATTTAAACCAACACTTTCATTTGAAAAAAAAGGTAAAATCAATGTTAGATGAGATGAAATATAAATTAAATGGTTTACAAGCATGCTCACACATAAATGGAACATTAAAGAATGAGACAACATTTTAGAAATGCCTGGAAAAAAGATAATCAAGATTTAAAAAATTTGACTTGGAACTGATAAAGCTATAAAATTTTATTCCTTGAATGGCTTCAATCTCATTCCATTACTCAAACAAGGTTGCATGTGCAGTTTGAGGAATGAAGAGGGTTGGATTCAGTATCAAACACACAAAATGTTTACTTATTTATTTTGCATTTTTGTAGTGGTTTTTCTAGAAAACATATGCACACCACATTTGGTGAATTTACATGGCAAATTTGTCAAGTGCTCATGGTGAGTCTACATTGTAATCTCGCCAAAAATTAGGGGTGGATTTGTTGGCGAGTTTCTTGCTTGGTTTTTTGATTCGTAAGTTTTGCAAGTAGTTGATGAGTTTTGTACCTATATTTAAAACTATCATTTCCATTTGTGATCCTTAAGGGTCTGTTGGTTCCCCAACTTGTATTCTGACAACTTCTAAAGATTTACCTAGTTTATGCTCAAAGCTGCTAGAAGTTAGGCCAACAAATATGAAACACTATCAATTGTGTTTTCTTTTGCACTTTAGGCTCTGCAAAACCTTGGTGGATTTCCATTTATGACATTGAGTTTTAGATCTATAGCTCAATGCCTAGCATATTGATTCATGCATACTTATTACAAGGATTTGTGAATTAGACCTTAAACATGCAAGCTCCTTGTTATCAATTTGTTTCAGATACAGGAGTATAAAATAGTTTATTTAATTTTTGTCGTTTTATGATCAATTCTTAGGCTATGGGAGAAATTGGATAGATTGGTGCCTATTCAAGGTGACAAAGTCGACCTACAAAGGGCTATCTGTGCTATCCTTCTTCAAGATCTGTTCTGTAACAGTAGCATTCTTTATTTTCTTCAACAAAAGAAATTATGATGTTGTTTGAACAAGACTAACAATGAAAATAATACAGGTGCAGCAAATGTGCACTGATGAACATCACAATACTTGATTATTTTGCTCAAAAGAATTCTGAATCACAAATTGGAGACGACACGCACTGAGAGCATGTATTCATATATGCTTAGATCATAGTATATATGATGATTACAAAAAATTGCAATCATTTACTGTGTACCTAGAAAAATAAAAACACAAAAACAATTAAGTCACTGCCCAAAATCTTCTCCGATTTCTCAAATTTTATTCCAAAACTCTCAAAAATAGTATTGAACCCTCTTTTAAAGACAAGATAATCCAAATTCCAATTGCTGTGAAGAGAAGTTGTCTTCAGATTGAGCAAATAGCACCAGATATCCAAACTAGGCGTTCTCTGTCATTACAGTATGCTGCAGTTAAACTTGGAGGTTTTGTTATTAATCCACTCATCAAGTGCTAATTCCAAGATATGGTGTGAAATCAAGCGTTGCATGCCTCAAACTGTACTTTTGGAGCATAATTGACACTTGTTGATGACAAAAAACACGTTTGCAAAAGAAATTGTGGAAATTTGTGCCCTTCTGCACCATTGCAGAAATTCAGGGGTTATTTTCTCCACTGCAGAGATATAGGGGTCATTTTCCATTGCGGTGATCTAAGGATCATTTTCCATTGTGTAGATTTAGGGGTTATTTTCCCATCTGTAGAGATTTAGGGGTTATTTTCCCCATTGTGGAGATTTAGGGGTCATTTTCTCCACTGCAGAGATTTAGGGGTCATTTTCCCCATCATAGAGATTTAGGGGTCATTTCACCCACCATGGACATTCAAGGGGTATTTTCTTCACTGCAGAAGTTCAAGGAGTATATGGATATATCCCTATTGGGGTAGAAATTCCACAAAGTACATAAATTCTTCAATTTTGGTTGGAATTTTCCAAATTTGAAACAAAGATACCAATTGGATGTTCTGAAAGATGGAAACATTGGCAACCCTCACACTTAGATAGATTTTTGGCTCTTATATTTGGGTACCTAGGCCAAAATGGGGGAATGAATTCAATGACTAGAACATCGCAAAAACGTGACAAAACTATGAAAACTTTCTGAGATGAGTTATAAATGATGGGAAATGAGATGAGGGTATGGAAACCTGCATGACCTAACTAAGTCTAGAGAGGTCATAGTTATAAGATTACATTAGGATTGTGAGTCCACATTTTAGATATTGATATTTTATATTTTTAAGCTTTAATATTATCTTAAAATATATGGTCATGATGTTTGCAAATGGTTTTAAATCTTTAGGAGCTATAATAAAGAAGATAGTTCCAGAGGGAACCTCTTTAGATGTAAACGGCCCTATTTCAGAATTTCAGCAATTTCAGGTGACATTATGTTCATGTAGAGAACAATTGGTTATTATTTATTACAAATAAAGAGGGAAACTATCAAAGGTATTAATAGATATATAAGTTTACATTTTATATTATCATGTAAATATAGTGTTCGGATGTTTAAAGTGGTTTAACATGTGTAGGAACTACAATGAGGAAGTTAATAATGGGTGTTCTGTTCAGATTTAAAATTAACCCTATTTCAATATTTCAGCATTTCAAGGTGGCATTATGTTCATCTAGAGTAGACTATAGAAAGAGATTATGCAAATTGATGGTCTGGAATACATCTCTTGACGAAACACTTAAGCTGAGTCACTCTTAATCCTTATCGTGGAAGATTAATGACCAACAAGAGTAGACGATCAATATGTTATAAGGCCTTTTTAAGCTGTATAAATCATGAGTATAAAACTTTATCCTATGCATTTAACAAAGTGAAGCATCAAAATAACTGTTTCTAGTAATGTCATTAGGTATTGGGTGTTTAACCGACTTGCTTATCCTCTTGTTTGAAAAAACACTGTTGACATAGCCATCACACATTTGTTGGAAGTTGAATTTAGGTTGATCTTATTTTTAGAATGTGAGATTTAGATTTTTTCACACTATAGGGATTCATGGTTTGTGCCAATATGGGTAATCTAGCTCTTTTGACTTGTATTCTTTACTTCTATTTCCAGCAATTAATGTTGAATGTTATCAGGTTTTTTAATTTGTTCTAATAATATTTGTTGTTTCTTGTAGTTTCTCTGGTGGAAATGTATATGGAGATTTGGCTCCTCACGAGGCATTTGCCATTGGAGGAACTAATAGTGTCCGAGGGTATGAAGAAGGTGCAGTTGGTTCTGGTCGATCATTTTTTGTTGGTAGCGCTGAAATTTCAGTTCCCCTGGTAAACTACCTTCTTATTTAGATATTGAAAATTAATTGCAATTGAAAACAATTCAATTATGTATCTATTTATCTTTATCTTTCTTTTTTTGGCTATACCTATGGAAACCAACTTAATAATTATTTGTCAATCTCTCCATTTTGAAGTTGACATTCTTGTTATTTATCTTGATTTACAACACTGCATTTTCTGCTGTGATGGGTGGATTGCAAACATTATTTATAATTAAAATGAGGATTCAGTTAACCTTATTAGAAGCAATTTGAATAGACATCACTTTGATGTAAATGGCCCAAAAGGAAATTATTATTTTTTTTCTGTGCAAATTCATGAAATTTATTTTCAATTTTAATATAATGAATTTGCTAACAAGGAGTTTGAGGCTAATGGATAGCTAACTTCAGGTATTTGTCTTTAGTCTATCACGTATAGATGACTAGTAATCCTGAGTTTTCTAGCGAGGAAAGGGGTTAGTATTGGTTTCTCATCCATCAAGCAAGGCCAAAAGAACATTCTGCTATGCGTCATTTGTCTGATATTATCACTGATTGCAAACAATGATGTAAAGGATTGAATACCTGACTAGATGCCAACTCCTGTACTTCCCAATTAAAGTTGATATTGGGAATAGATGGCAAGGGGTATTATTTCATTTGTATACATCTTCATTAATGCACTGACCATGCATATTCAAAGTCCTCCTCATGTAGGCTCAACATGAAAGTAAAAATAAGGGCCTCCAGAATTTTCTGCCATTTCCTGAAAGGGGCACATTTTGGGGATGGGGGGACAGGGCCAGAATGTCCACATCGTCTCCTTTTTCTGAAAATGTGGAGACATTACAGGGGACACCCACCATTGTGGGGTATGTCTCCTAAAGGGGGACCTGTTGTGACCATTTCACACATCGCCCCATTAAAATGGGGACCCCCTCTTTTTGCTTTTGTTTTGCCTGTTCTTCTCTCTGCTTTTAGGGTTTTGAGTAAGTGAGTGAGTCGTCTAGACTAGGGTTAGGCCTTGGGGTTTCCTTTTTGATGTTTTCAAGCCGAAGTCCAGTCCAATTTTGAAAGATTATTGAGCATCCTCGCGTAGATTGCAATTTTGAAATAGGATGAGCTTGCCAGGAGGTCAAGTGTGTCTCAGGATGAGTCCAGTCAAGATTTTAAGGGCAAATTCAAGTTAGGTCTAAATGGTAGCATTTTGATGATTAAATTATGCATTTTGTCTGGGTGAATTTTGATCAAATTTTGGAAGTAAGGTAACCAATTCCTGGCCTTGGAGACGACCTAGCCCTGCATGATGAAGTGATCTGAAGACCTAGATTTTGATATTTTAACTCCAAAAGGGCAAAATCGCTCCTGTCCCTCTCCCAGGGACCAGGGCGAAATTGATATTTTGTGCAATTTGGTTATTGACTTGTTTTATTTGCTTTTTGCAGGTTTGCCAGGAGAGACAATCGAGCGTGAATTGAAGATTTTGAAGATTTTTGAAGATTCAAAAATGACAAGTTTTTAAGGTTTAAGGCCAAATCGCTCCTGTCCCTTGCTGAAGGACCAAGGCGAAATGGCTTATTTAGATCATTTTTGGCCTTAGTGGATCAAATTGAAGCATCAAGGACGCGATGAAGGATGAAATGAGCATAACGGAGTATCAAGACTTGGTCGTTGGCAATGAAAGATTGAAGATTTGACCTTTAAGACAAAAATCGCTCCTGTCCCTCACTGAAGGACCGGAGCTTGATTTCCAAATTTGCACTATCCTTGCAAGACCAGGACAATTTTATGATTGGAAGAGATCAAGAAGGACATGTTTTGTCCATTGAATATACTTTGAGCGACCAACTAGCAAGGGAACATGCTAAGATGACAAAATCGCTCCTGTCCCTCACTGAAGGACCGGAGCTTGAAATCCAAGTTCGCCTTATCCTTGCAAGATTTGAATGATTTCGCGATTTGAGAAGAACAACGAAAGTGTGTTTTATCCGTTGAATATAACTTGAATAGACCACAATGGAGAAAATCGATCCAAATTGACCAAGGCGCTCCTGTCCCTCTCCAAGGGACCAAGGCGATTTTAAAAGAAGCTCCTGTCCCTCTCTCAGGGACCAGAGCGATTTTCTCAAGAGATGAGTTTTGGGCAAAGGAAAAGCGAGTTTCAAGTTTGAGATGAAGGAAGGAAGGCATGATCGATCCATTGAAGATAATTTCGAAAGTTGGCGAAACACAAGTGAGCTTATAGATACAAAATCGCTCCTGTCCCTCTCCAAGGGACCAGGGCGAAATATAGATTGTCCAGCCTCCCTCTCCGAATTTGGACAAGTCCAAGCCAAGGCACATGATGAAAATGATATTTGAAAAGCTTCAAGGAAGAACAAAGTCGCAAAGACCACAAGCATTTGATGAAATTGGTTAAGGCACTCCTATCCCTCTCCCAGGGATCAGAGCGAAATATTCAACTATGCCTAATTTTAAAATGCAATTTCGTTTCCAACATTCGAGATGGAGTAAACAATGACGTTTTTCACCTTGAAGGCAATTGGAGGTTGACACGATCAAGGGTTTGCACCAAGAACCAAATGGCGCTCTTGTCCTCCACTCAAGGACCAAGGCGATTCTCATAAAAGCAATCATTCCCTTCCAAAGCCATGCCAAAGCAAGGTTGTACAAAAGTCAAAATGTCTTTCGAAGGGCAATGAACAAGGAACCAACCCTAAAAATTGACTAACTTAAGCACAAATACAAGATCGCTCCTGTCCTTCATTGGAGGACCAGGGCAAAAATCCTAAGAAGGTCAATTTTGCCTTGAAAAAAATGAGCTTGGCATGCATAAAGCAAACAAGGAAGATCATCGATTGCCTTGCATCATGAATTGGCAATCTAAAAGATAAAGATCAAGGGCAAAAGTAGAAAATTGCTCCTGTCCCTCTCCAAGGGACCAGGGCGAAGATGTTCCAAGGTACGCCTCTTCCAAAGATCACATGAATCAAACTCAAGGTTCCAAGCGAAAACCCCATTTTGGACGTAAAGGAAGAAATTTCAAGCGTAAAAAGCAAGGAGTATGAGGTTTAGAATTAAATCGCTCCTGTCCTTCAGTCAAGGACCAGGGCGAAATTGCTTTAAAACAAGTTCCTTCCAAAGATGAAATAAATTAAACCCCAAATGCCAAGCAAGAATGCTATTTTGGACATTCAAGATGAGACTTTGAATGCGAGAAGCAAGAGATACAAGACCAAAATACATGGGCGCTCCTGTCCCTCTCCCAGGGACCAGAGCGATGTTGATAGATGTCCCTTATATCTCCTATGCCTAGGCGCCAATAATTTTTAAATTGCATTAAATGCCAAAATTCGATAAAACTTGGAAATATTTTAATGGGCATTTAATAAGTTCGCTTAAGGCATTTAATAATTAATTTAGCCTTTTAAAAAATCGAAATTTAATTGCAAAGGCATTTAATTAATTATTAATTTAAATAAAAAAGAGAGCGCTTGGGGTTTTATTTTAAATATTTTAATAAAGGTCGGCCGCCTCCTTTTTATTTAATTTTTGTTTATTTTTGCCTATTTTCTAAGTCGGCCTATGGGTAATGGCAAAGCATAAACGCCTATATATGGGAGGTACTTTGAGTCATTTTAATCCATCATTCAATCATTGTCTACATGCGATTTGGAGAAGCAGTAAAAAGTGCGAATTTTGATCCAAGGAGAGGAGCGAAATCTCATCCAAGGAGAAGTGCGAACTTTGCTAGAGGTTGGAAGTGGAGCGAATTTTCCTTAAAGCGTTGAAGACCCCAAGGGTGGCGAGGTTGATGAAGGAGGCGCCTTTGCTAGAAGACTTTGATCTTCATTTTGCCTAGCAAACTTGCTTAATTTTGCATCTTTTTTTGAGTTAGTTCTCAAAGAGAGATATGGTGAAGATCCTCCTAGCATAATTTTGAAATTTTGAAAATTTGAATTTCCAATTGCATAATCGTATTTAGGAAATGATAATTCAAAGATTTATCATGAAGTTTCCTAAAATTAAAGCTTAAACTTAATCTATATTTCTACGTTCCAAGGTATATTGCTCATTATGAAATGTCATGTAGGTGTCAAGATGGCGACCCCAAAGGCAGGAGCATCCAGCAGTCGTCCGGCTCTCATGAAGGAAGATCAAAGGAATGAAGAAATGGAGACCAAGATCGTGTCAAAGTGGAGCAACATTGGAGATACCAACTTGGGAAACTTCAGTGTGAAGAAGTTTCGAGAGGTCCCTTACATTGGGAAGCCATCACCTGTCGCGAGGAGAATAATTGAAAGCGGCATTATCAAGGCGGCCGGCTTCCCTCCAACAATCCAGTGCCATGAGCTGATGATCGAGTGTGCCCGCCATTACGACCCACAGTCAAGATTGATCGTGTCCAAGGAAGGAAACACTTTGGCTTATCTTTCAGAGGCTATCAGTGAAGCTCTTCACCTACCAGAACATAAAGATATGATTTACAAAAGTTTGGAAGGAGCTAGATCCATGTACGAAGATGATCCAGACACTTGCTTGGGCATCATCAACAAGAATTGGTTACTCAAGAGTCGTCCTCGCTTGAGCAAGATTCCCAATACACCACACAGGATCGACTTCCAGGAGGAATACAGAGATTTGATAACCTTACTCAATCGAGTTACAGGGGCTCCTCAAGCCTTCTATTTTGAGAAGTGGATGTTCTTCTTCATCCAAGTGATAGTCCAGGGAAAAGGAACAATTCATTGGGCTAGAATTATTAGCCATTGCTTGGACGTGCAATTGAGAAGATTGAAGGCTACTAAATCCTTCCACATGAGCTCGTACATCATGTATGCCTTGATCAGGAGTTTTGAATATGCAGGACTACCTCACAGAGGAGTGATCAGAAGAGGACCTGGAGAAGTCAGAGTTTGTGATTCTTATGTTTATTTGCATCATCCACCAGGAAGCAACTACAAGTTAGTCAATGATACTTTCACGATGAACATCACCAGGACATTGCAAGGCGGGATTCACAATCACCTATCTCAAGAGGCACAAGAGCTTGTAAAGAGGTACGGTGCTTGGTTTATCCAATTCCAGAAGTTTACATATATCAGAGTTCATGGGTGTCCTTCACCTCCATATATGTTGCCAAGATATCCGACAGACAGAATAGTGTTACTTGAGGTAACTAGACAGTTGGCAGCTTACGCAAAGGCATTTAGACACAGGCATGGAAATGGAATTCCTGTACCTATCATACTAGGAAATTCAGTTGAGGTATGTCCTAATGCTCCAGCTTTAGATGATGCAGAAAGAGAGTTGGCCTTATATTCTTTTTCATTCTTTTCATTGAGGGAGAATTTTGATCCTTATGGGTATATAGAGGAGACAATTGGTAGGAAGTACAAGCATGAATGTCAGGTAGAAGATTTTTGGATGAATCTCTCAGATGATTTAGAGGTGAAAAGAAAGATGCATTCCAGATTGCCTTTGGATTTCATCAGGAAATGCAAAGTTTACAGAGTGGCCGATCAAGCTCAGGACAGTGGCAGGCACCTCCAGTCATCTTATGATAGAGAAGACAAGGCAGTGAGGATAGATTGGAATGAACTTGAGGTTGTGGACTTAAAAGCTTTGATGGCTCCAGTTTTGTCCTGTACTCGCAGATGGGTTGATGTGCAACATCAAAAGTTGAGAGAGCAAAATATATCTATGACCTTTACTTTGGAGGAAAGATCGACAGAAGGAGGAGCAAGTGCAAGTGAAGTTTATCATCATCCTAAAAGCACAAGCGACGGCAATCCTCACCCCAGAAGCGTAAGTGAAGGCAATCCTCATCCTAGAGGTGCGAAGAGGAAGGAAAGACCTGAGAAAAGAGAGTCTTCCAAGAAGAAGCAAGAGGCCAATCGACATCGCTCATCCGGCACATCTTCTCGACAAGAGAAGATAATGGATGGAGGAGCTCATAATTTACTCCAGTGCTCTACTTTACTCCAGATGAAGGAAGTTCTTTTCGAAGACACCAGCGCCAAATGCAATCAAGTGGAGGAGGTCATCCATCCAATCTAGGACAAGGTGTTTGGGGTTTTATGTACTATTCTTGGCCGAAGAATCGAAGTTGAGACAGATGTGGATCTTCAAGAGTTGGAAGAAAGGGTCAAGGTCATCTTTTGCAAAGATGAGAATGTTATTACAGATGAGCAAAGAGATCAAATGTTTGCTACTATGCTCCTGATTGAGAAAATCAAGGAACTCGAACCTGAATGGGACGCAGCTCTTCTCAAGGCCTTTGATCAAATTATTCACTTGGAGGAACGAATGAGGAATCTTCCCGAGATTCCTATGGCTGAGATTGAGGGAATCGTGTCCAGATTCATTGCATATGCTAAAAAGGAGCATTGGAAAAGGAACAAGGTTCTAGAAGAGAGGTTGTTATAGATGACGTGGCACCTTAATTATCATTGGTCTATGTTTCCTAGATTTTTGTGCCAAATTAAATATTTGGCTATGCATTTAATATTATTCAATAAAAAGGGAACTTTTGTAATAAAACTCTAATTAGGGTTTAGGTGTCAGAATCTCAGCCATTGATCTTCTTTTGATCTGGGCCGTTCATTGTAATTGAGGATGCTATTTATACCCTCATTCATTTTCATTTTGATATAGAATTAGAAAGAGAGAGCAATAGGAAATAGTTAGAAGTTTAGAGCTTTTTGAGAGAAGAAAGTATTTGTAGCAAGATTGAGCTTTGAAGAAGGAATTTCAAGCAATTGTTGTCTATTTTGGCTTTGAGATCAATAAAATATTGAAGTTATGGTGTTTTATTGCAATTCTTGTGGCTATCTTCATGGTTGTTTGTTTTCTTGAATCATTCTCAATCGAAGTAGTATTTAGGTTTGAAGGACTAAGTGTTGGGCTTGATCTTTGGTGAGATTCACATTCCAAACCACTAGCTTCTTGCTGATTGTAGGAACGCCTTGCGTGGTCAACTGGAGAGACTTGAATCGCTTAAACCTTCAATCGTCATTGAGCTTTGGATATGTGCCTTTGTGGTAGTGTCCATGATCCTTGATGAATTGAAAAAACCATTTGTTACCTTAGAAGATCGCATCAATTTCAGTTGAGTTGTTATTTCATGGCAATATTGAAATTGGTAGAATCTTGCCAAGTCTAGCCTACATTGGGTCATTCTTAGGATTAGATTAGAATTTACCCCTTGCAAACTCTACCTTTTGATCTTTTTGAGAACTTGTTAGTTTAGAGAAATCTTGTTCCTGCAGCGCGGATTGACGTAAGGCCCCTTGATGAAACAACATTCACAACGACCACTGGTGCTTATCCACACATAGAGACCCTACATAAAAGAACATTGGAGTCACCCTGATTGATTCTTTTTTGCGACATCTTCAGCAATCAGAGGCTTTATTCAAGAGAGGATAAGGTACCCTTGGGTATTTTATTCTGTGTATGATTGTGTACAAAATACACGTCAACAGGACCCTAGGGTATTTTGGGAATGCACATGTCCCCAGCAGATTACATTTTAATTTTCAATAAGATGTGCTGCTGCAGATTTACAGATTGCATTTGCATTTTGACAATGGATTTTGATTTTAAGCTACTATGATGACTAGTGCATCTTTATGAAGTTGAAGGAACTCCTGCTCATCCTCGATGCACTTTCATTAGATGTTATAAACTTATAATAGAAATTCAGTGATATAACAAACTTTATCTTCCAAAAATACAGTCTATGATCTTCTCAAGAGAATGACAGTCTATGATCTTTATGCTATAGAAATGCCTTTAAAATTTAAAAAACAAGTAGTTTTTTTTTTTTAACTTTTTAACATTTTTAAACCTTTTATTAAGATCCAATTTTTCCTTGTTTGAATTTGAAATTTTTCAAAAAATCTTATACTTTTAGTTTGCCAACTTTTTCCCACAATTTTTTTGCTGCTATGATAATTACTCTAGAAGCTACTCCTTATGTTTATTTATAGTAATATTTCAAAAGGTTTGAGTGCATTAAAAATACTTTTAACAATAATTTTATTATGATCAAATACTCTGTAGAGATCTTATTTTGTACAATTTTGGTAGTATGTTGACATTACGAGAATTCAATGATGTGTGAGGGTCTCTTAGCTTCAATTATTCCTAATATGTTTTCATCAATTTCAAGTAACCATTTTGGGGTTCGTTGGGCGTTTAAAAATTTCATTAGGGTCACTCAAGGATAATGGACAAAGGATTTCATTTTCTTTCTAACAAAGGCTATCCCCTATATAGTTTGTAGATACATTCATTCATTTCAGTTTTAGAGGTGTCATCAATTTCATAATTGTTATTGAAATATGGATCGGGGAGTGTGTTTTCAGTATCATTTTGTTCACATCTACAATATTCAAGTCTTTGTCTTAGGTTGTCTTCTTCTTCTGTCTACTGCATTACTCTTATAATTAATTTCATGAGAAGTTTCAACATTTTCATATCCATTCTCACTTTCATGTTCATCTTGATTTTCATATTTATAATAGTTGGGATGGTTGGGAGACTCCTAAAACACTGCTTGGGGTGGTTGGGAGACTCCTTGAGGTCTCTTGAACATTTCAGGGATGTCTCGGAGTCCCCAAACTAGGGGGTGCTCTGGAAACATCCTTTAGACTTGAGTAGCAATGGTGGGGTGCGGGGGGGAGGAACTCCCCTCCAAGTCCCCACATCTTGGGGACATCCCCATCTAAAAATCATGGGGATTTCTTGTGGGGGCGAAGGGCAGGGCCTCCTTGTGGAAAACTGATAATTATATTCATATTCATTATAAGTTTTGACATTTTAATTTTTAAATATCATGTTCAATTTCATTTTTATCAGAGATTTTATTAAATTCAATAAAGTCATTTGGTGCTTCAACTTGAGAGGCTTTAGTTAGCATATCATTTGGGGGTAAAGAACCCTCACCCTCATAAGTACCCCCCAAACTTCCTTATACTAGCCTCTTCCTTTATTTATCTCTTTCTTGAATTGATTCAATGTCTTATGTTGCATTTTTACTGCTCGCTTTCAACATGCCTATCACTACACATTATCACAAAATGCTAACACCGTAATGGTTGGTAGAATGGGATTTGTTGTCAATTATGAAAATTGTTTGTTACTCGGCCGAATTGTGTTTTTTGAGCAGAGAATCTTTTTAGGGGTTGTTGGAGTCTCAAAAACAATACTTTGGTGATCCCATAACAAATATCTGTTTATGATTTTTCCAAAATAGATATCAATTTTGTAAAATGGCTATTCATTTCTGGCTTGGAAAAGCTTTTCCCTACAATTTTGCTTTAGGTTCACAATTGAATAGGCTTATTAACCCCAAATCAACCTCTTCCATTGAAATCATAGGCTGGGAGGTTGTCATAGACCTTACTCAACTTCAACCTTGATGCTAATAGGCCATTTTTATCCAAATTTTATTAAAAAAAGCCGTATATTTGTGAAACTCTTGGGATTCTAAAAATATAATGTCTTTGTTGATGTATAGCTTTTTGGCAAATTGGAGGAATTGATTATGTGTTGCATTTATGTTTTGTCATTGATGGCAACACTGGCTGTTTTGGTTGTTCACCGGTTTTCGGTAGAGCGGTTGGATTATGATATTGATCCGGTATGCTTTGGTTTGTGGAATTGGTTTGGATCTATCATTCATGCTATTCAGATGCGTATCACAATCAGTTGGTTCGGGATTTGATGACTCAGGAGCTATCATTTGTTCTAGTAAGCCTTTTGGTCACCGGTAAGGGTTTTACCGACAGAGCTTTGTTGAAGATCTTTTGATGCACTTGATAAGTGGTGTTGGTGGGCCTTCTAGATGGCTTTCAAGATGCTGTTGGTTATCTTGTTCGTGTTCCTGTTGATCGGTGGTGTTGCATTTAGGACCGGACCTAATGCTATTTTATTCTGTTAGGTTATGGACCGGTTTATGTAACATGTTGGTGGATGATCCTGATGCGTTACCGGTTGGATCTATTGATTGGATTATGTTGTTTCGGTCTTAGGCTGACTTGGTTGATCATTGGATTGCGGGTTTATGTTATGAATTTATTGTATTATCTTTTAGGTGGGCGACCTAATTGTTTAGGTCCCGGGTTGGTATAAATATGATGTAAGATCTCTTTGTAGATCATGGTTATGGTTATGGGTTTATGGTTTTAGGGGTTATGCAATTATCTGTGTGCGAATAAGGTTGTAATCATATGCAGAGGTTTTGGTCGATCATAGGTGATTGAATTGGGTTGGTGAAAGAGGTTTAAGACCTCTGGTACTGAGCTTAACCGGAACTGTACTCAAGCATAGGAGATGCTATTCTTGCAGTTCACTCCTCTTTCCGGATTGTAGTCTGGATTTATTTTGTAGTTAGTGAGGCTCCTTTTGTGATGAGCAGTGCGCTCTAGGTTGTTGGCCTTCCTGCATGTGCAGGCCCCTCTTTTTATAATCACATGCTGCAGAAGTATTATCTGACTGTGGGTAGGCTTCCCACGGTGGTTTTTCCCTTTATCGGGTTTTCTACGTACAAATCTTGGTGTTATCTTTTGTGGATGGTTGGTAAATGTTTTGTGGCTTATATTTGTATCATTGCTATTCCGGTATTTGGTTTATGTATTCCAGTAATAAAGTTTTAATGCTTAAAGTTCTCTAATCTGTCGACAACAGATTCACCCCCCCTCTCAGTTGTCCACCGGTTATCTGAGCTTTCTAACAATTGGTATCAGAGCCTGGTCCTCTCTGCAGAAGCTTAACCGCTTGAGGAAGATCATATGGCATCTAATAGTTCAAGTTCATCAAGTTCATCTGCAGTTGTTTTCCGGAGGGAAATTCCTAGGCTTGATGGAACAAATTACAGAGTATGGAAGATTCTGATGGAGACTCATCTGTCTTGGTAAGGAGATTTGGGAGATCATTGAGAAAGGATATACACCTCATAATCTGGCATTTGACAATCCTCCTCTGATAGGCTTGGATAAGGACATTGAAAATGATTGTAGAGCTAGAGAAGCCCTTTTGTGTGCACTTTCTGATCAGCAAGTATGGGATTAACTGACAAATCAACTGCAAAGGCTATATGGGATAAATTGGAGACTCTAAATGAAGGCGACCCTACTGTTAAAATTGCTAAACTTGATGGTTACCAGGTTAGATATGAGAACCTAAAGATGGAAGAAGATGAAAGGATTACTGCATTTATGGAGAGAGTTAATGAAATTATTTTGGGAATTTTGTGTTGTGGTGGAAATTTGAGCGAAGATGAAATAGTTTCTAAAATATTGAAAGCTCTGCCACTGGCTTACAAGATGAAGGCTACTGCAATTCATGAGTTGAGAACAATGGCAAACACCTCTGTTAATAGGGATACCTTGGTTGGGAAGTTATCTACTTTTGAGCTTGAGGAATTTGGTCCTTCTGGAGTTGCAAAAACTGAACCTATTTTCATGCATCTACATCATCTACCGGCAAGAGTGATTGGAAAGCCTTATATGTTAAGGAACTGGAGGAAATGAAGAAAGAAAATGGAGAGTTTGAGCAACGTGAAGCCCTATTTGCTAGAAGAGTACCTAAAGGTCCGACATGAAGTAAGTATGAAAGAAAATCACCTTTTAAATGTCTCGCATGTAATAAGATAGGTCATTTTGCATCTAGATGTCCTGAAAGGAATTCAGAATTTGAGGAAAGAGCTAGAAGATCTTTTAGGCCTAACCATGATTATCATAACAAGCATAAGTATAGGAGGAACAAAGATAAATCATGCTACTATGCGGATGAGGAAGGTGTGACTGATTCTGATGATGAACCGGCACAAGATTCAGATAGTAGATCCGGCAATGGAAAGGAATGGGTATTCTTGGCTATCAAGGAAGATGATCCGGTACCTGAAGAAAAGGCCATTGCTGCTAAAGTTGAAGACAAGGATGAATGGGTGACAAACAGTGGATGTTCACATCATATGACTGGAGATAGAAGGAAGTTTCTATCTTTGCAAGAATTTGATGGCGGTCTAGTTAGATTTGGAGATAACAAAGCATGCATGATCAAGGGAAGAGGAACTATATCATTGGATGGCAAGCATGATACTGATAATGTTTATTATGTTGAAGGTTTAAGGCATAATCTTTTGAGTGTAGGATAGTTGGTGGATAAGGGATTTCAGTTACAGTTCAACAATGGAAAATGCAAGATTATCAATAGATTTGGATTGGAGATTGCAACCGGTACTCAGACTAAAGGTAACATCTTTCATTTGAACTCCGACGAGAAGGCATGTTTGATTGCACAAATTGATGAGAGTTGGCTATGGCATAAGAGGTTGTGTCATGTGAATTTGGATTGCATTGTAAAGATCAGTTCTACTAAGACAGTTAGAGATATATCTAAGATTGTGAAGCCCTATAATCCGGTATGTAAGGAATGTCAAATGGGAAAGCAAGTTAGAACTTCTTTTAAGAGTATACAAGACAAATCTAATGATGTTCTTGATCTTATTCATACTTATTTGTGTGGTTCTGCTAGAATCAAAAGTTTTCAGGGTGAGATATTTTATGCTAATCATTGATAACCATTCTAGAATGATGTGGTTTACTTTTCTAAGGGAGAAATCTGAAGCATTTGAAAAGTTTAAGATCTTTAAAGCTAAAGTTGAGACAAAGATAGGATTGAAGATTAAATGCTTAAGGTTTGATCAGGGTGGAGAATTCACATCCGATGAATTTAATAGTTTTTGTGAAAAGAATGGGATAAGGAGACAATTATCTGCACCCCGGACACCTCAACAGAATGGTATTGTGGAAAGGAAGAACATAACTATCTTGGATGCGGCTAAAAATATGATGATGGAAGCTAATCTGCCTCATATCTACTAGAGAGAAGCTGTGAGCATGGCGGTATACACATTCAACAGAGTTCATATCAAAGGAGACATCGGTAAGACACCTTATGAGTTATGGTTTGGTCATACACCTATAGTTAAGTATTTCAAAATCTTTGGTAGTAAATGCTATATCAAAAGAGATGATTCCATTGGAAAGTTTGATCCTAGATGTGATGAAGGGATATTTCTTGGTTATTCCAATGAAAGCAAAGCATATAGATGTTATAACAAAAGATTGTAGAGAATTGTGGAGAGCACTATTGTCAAGGTGGATGAGCAGAACAAAAGTCAAATCAAAACTTATGAGAGAGACCCTGCAGTGGAAATGATCATAACTGAACCAGTAGCGCCTACACCGGAACAAAATGTTGAACCAGTTACTCCGACAATATCAGAAAATTCAATAGTAACTAAAGATCAGAGCAGAGGAACAGAAAATCAAAAGACTCCTAAGTATGTTAGGTTAAATCATTCAGAAGATCGGATCATTGGAGACAACAATAAAGGAGTGATGACAAGAAGAAGGTTGGCAACTAAAGAGGTATGTTTAATTTCTCAAGTTGAACCGGGATCAGTAATTGAAGCATGTAAAGATGAATGTTGGATGAAAGTTATGGAAGAAGAATTAGATTAGATAGAAAAGAATAATACATGGACTTTAGTTCCCTGGCCTAAAAATAAGAATGTTATTGGGACTAAATGGGTTTTAAGGAATAAATTGAATGAAGATGGACAAGTTGTGAGGAATAAGGCTAGATTGGTTTGTGAAGGATATACTCAGAAGGAAGGAATTGATTATGATGAGACTTTTGCTTCGGTAGCTAGGATTGAAGCTATGAGATTATTTCTTGCTTATGCTGCCCATAAGAACTACAAGGTTTATCAGATGGATGTTAAGTGTGCATTTTTGAATGGAGATCTTGAAGAGGAAGTTTACATTGAGCAGTCTGTGGATTTTCACTTTCAGATGACAAAAACATGGTTTGCAGGTTAAGGAAAGTTTTATATGGATTGAAACAAGCCCCTAGAGCTTGGTATGCAAGATTGGATAAATATCTTTTGAAGCTTGGTTTCACTAAAGGTAATGCTGACAGTAATTTATATTATAAGATCACTGATGATTACATATTGATTGTTGAAGTCTTTGTTGACGATATCATTTTTGGAGGTGAGGATAAGTTATGCATGGAATTCTCTGATAATATGAAGAATGAATTTGAGATGTCTATGATTGGAGAGATGAAATTTTTCTTAGGTTTGCAAATTACTCAGACTGATAAAGGTATTTTCATTTGTCAAACTAAGTATGCTAGGGAGTTGTTGAAGAAATTTGGTATGGAAAATTCTAAACCGGTTGGTACTCCTATGGTTACAAGCGAGAAATTGACAAAGAAAGATGCATCAGCACCGGTAAATCCTACTAGGTACAAGTCTATGATTGGAGGTTTGTTATATCTGACTTAGACTAGATCAGATATAATGAATGCAGTTTGTATTGTATCAAGATATCAGAGTGATCCTAGAGAGAATCATGAGAGCGTAGTGAAAAGGATTTTCAGGTATTTGCAAGGAACAACTAAATATGGTTCGTGGTATCCTAAAAATGATGGTTTTACACTATGTGCATATACAGATGCAAATTGGGTTGGAGATGTTGATGACCGGAAGAGCACATCCGATGGAGCTTTCTTTCTTGGAAAGAAACTTGTTTCATGAATCAGCAAGAAACAGTCATGTACCTCTTTATCTACTGCTGAAGCTGAGTATGTTGTTGTTGCTACTAACTGTACACAAGTTCTATGGATGAAGCAAATGTTGAAGGATATAAGGGTGGATTGTAATGAATCGGTAGTTATTTATTGTGATAACTTTGCTGCTATTGACATAGCAAAGAATTTGGTATTTCATTCTAAGACAAAGCACATATCTATCAAGTACAAATTTTTAAAGGAAAAGGTGGAAGCAAATGAAGTCAGACTGGTTTATGTGAACACTAAAGAGCAGATTGCAGATATCTTCACTAAACCCTTGCCTAAGAAATCATTTGAGTACGTCAGAGACAGATTGGGGGGTTTTTGCCCCTCCGGTAGAGACTTGAGTGATGTTGATTGGCATCAGTCCGGTATGCATTTACAGGGCTATTATTTATTCCGGATTGATGTGTTGGTGCTACTACTCAGGGGGAGTAGTTAGCTGTGTATTTTAGTGGATTTATGATTTTTCTTTGATGTTTATGTCAGATTTTTGGCATTGATGTCAAAGGAGGAGAGATATATGTGAAAACCAGAGCTTAACAAAATATCAGTCAAAGGGGAGAGATCAGAGCTTAACAGGGATATCATTCACAAGGGGGAGTTTGTTAACTTCATTATAATATCATCTTATGGGAGATTGTTGGTTGTCTTCCTTTGGGGGAGACTTGTTTATCATTTCTTGGCACTTGGATGTTTTTCACATCTAGTGTTGCCATCAATGCCAAAGGGGGAGATTGTTGGCAAATTGGAGGAATTGATTATGTGTTGCATTGATGTTTTGTCATTGATGGCAACATCGATTGTTTTGGTTGTTTACTGGTTTTTGGTAGAGCGGTTGGATTATGATATTGATCCGGTATGCTTTGGTTTGTGGAATTGGTTTGGATCTTTCATTCATGCTATTCAGATGTGTATCACGATCAGTTGGTTTAGGATTTATTGACTCAGGAGCTATCATTTGTTGTAGTAAGCCTTTTGGTCACCGGTAAGGGTTTTATCGGTAGAGCTTTGTTGAAGATCTTTTAAAGCACTTGATAAGTGGTGTTGGTGCGGCTTCTAGATGGCTTCCGGGATGTTGTTGGTTATCTTGTTCATGTTCCTATTGATCGGTGGTGTTGCATTAAGGACCGGACCTAATGCCATGTTATTCTGCTAGGGTATGGACCGGTTTATGTAACGTGTTGGTGGATGATTCCGATGCATTACCGGTTGGAATTATTGATTGGATTATGTTATTTAGGTCTTAGGTCGACTTGGTTGATCATTGGATTGCGGGTTTATGATATGAATTTATTGTATTATCTTTTAGGTGGGCGACCTAATTGTTTAGGTCCCAAGTTGGTATAAATATGATGTAAGATCTCTTTGTAGATCATGGTTATGGTTATGGGTTTATGGTTTTAGGGGTTATGCAATTATCTGTGTGCGAATAAGGTTGTAATCATATGCAGGGGATTTGGTCGATCATAGGTGATCGAATTGGGTTGGTGAAAGAGGTTTAAGACCTCTGGTACTGAGCTTAACCGGAACTGTACTCAGGCATAGGAGATGCTATTCTTGCAGTTCACTCCTCTTTCTGGATTGTAGTCTGGATTTATTTTGTAGTTAGTGAGGCTCCTTTTGTGATGAGCAGTGCGCTCTAGGTTGTTGGCCTTCCTACATGTGCAGGCCCCTCTTTTTATAATCACATACTGCAGAAGTATTATCTGACTGTGGGTAGGCTTCCCATCGTGGTTTTTCCTTTTACCGGGTTTTCCACGTACAAATCTTGGTGTTATCTTTTGTGGATGGTTGGTAAATGTTTTGTGGCTTATATTTGTATATCTACTATTCTAGTATTTGGTTAATGTATTTTGGTAATAAGGTTTTAATGCAAATTACTCAGACTGAATCTGTCAAACTAAGTATGCTAGGGAGTTGTTGAAGAAATTTGGTATGGAAAATTCTAAACCGGTTGGTACTCCTATGGTTACAAGTGAGAAATTGACAAAGAAAGATGCATTAGCACCGGTAAATCCTACAAGGTACAAGTCTATGATTGCATTGTAAAGATCAGTTCTACTAAGACAGTTAGAGATATACCTAAGATTGTGAAGCCCTATAATCCGGTATGTAAGGAATGTCAAATGGGAAAGCAAGTCAGAACTTCTTTTAAGAGTATACAAGACAAATCTAATTATGTTCTTGATCTTATTCATACTGATTTGTGTGGTCCTGCTAGAATCAAAAGTTTTCAGGGTGATATCATGCACAATGCACATGACTGCTACAGCCAAATCGTGTCTTTTGTGATTTGATTAGGTGATTCTCTGATTGTGGCTCTTTTAAGCGAACACTATCTTCATGCATGCGAGTTCCGTCATGCTTACAGGGTCCATCCATATGATGTGTGAAAATCTTTATTAGAGATATATTGCCAAATGGAGGTTACAAAACACGGGAGATAGAGAATAACATACTTTCATGCAGAGGTTAAGTGGTCGCATATTAAATTGCGGAGGCCGAATATATATTCCTCACCCGATGTTATTTGTAGCTAACACTTATATCGCTTTACAATATTTGTCTTCCTCGTTTGGGCTTATCCAGAAAGGCCATGAGTATGAGGATATTATGATTTGCGGTGAGACTATTTTGTTCGATGTGGTACTCTTGCTCGCCAGAAAGAAGCTGGAACACCCCCTCTAAAATTTGTTTAATCACCAGAGTTTGAATTTTATTTTTTTAAGGGACGATTCATGATCCAACATCAAGAGTTTTGAACTGCAAATAGATACTGACAAATTCCAATAGGTGGATGTGAGGAGCTATAATGGAGTCTTATGGATAGTGTTGCAAATGGCTTCATCGAGCTCCTTGGGAGTTGCACATGAAGTATACTTTGAGACTATATTTGGTGATTTTGATTGTATATGTGTGTCAGAAGTAGTTATCGAGTGGTCAAAAGTTTTTGTTTTTTTTACTTCCAGTCAGTGATCATCATCAGCGGTGAGCATTTATGGAGTCTGAATGTTACTCAACGTTCATTCTGGAGCCTTAACTTCTAGTGGTCATCATCAACGTGGAAGTTTGACTGGAACGTGTATCAGGAAATTGGTGATTATTCAAACTATTATAAAGAGATAAGTAGTCCATGTTTGATTAATGTTCATGAATTTCATATGTAGTTATTAATACATATTTGGACGAGGAGGTCTGAAGGTTGATATCAAGTTCAGAGAGAGCCACATCATCATGAAGATTTGGTTAATGCATTCTTCTTTGCGAGAGAAGTTTGAGGTGTAAGCCCTTTGTAATGCATTCTTCTCTGTGAGAGAAGTTTGAGGTGTAAGCCCTTTGTAATGCATTCTTCTCTGTGAGAGAAGTTTGAGGTGCAAGCCCTTGTTCCACCCTCTAGGAGTAGCCATGGTGAACGTCATGATGAGATGATGACATCACGTTGAGTATTTCGTGATGGGCACTTGTGTTCATTTGCATTTCCATTCATGGGAGTAGCCATGATGGATCCACCCTCTTGGAGTAGCCATGGTGGATGTCAATATGTGACACCATGACAACATCACGTGAGAGAGCCCATGATGATTTTCTTGTACTTGTGTGTTCACCCTCTAAGATAAGCCATGGTGAATATCACTGTGAGGTGACGATCTCACAATGATGAACACGTGTGCATTTTACCATCATTGTGAGGTGTCAGTCTCACAATAATGGTTGATATCACAGTGAGGTGATATCTATCCTTACACCATCCATGAGAGAAGCCATGATGGTTGATATCACGGTGAGTTGATATCTTTCCTTTCCACATATGGGAGTAGCCATTATGGTCAAACATCACAATGAGGTGGTATGCTATCACGATGAGATGATAAGCTTCTTTCATATACATGAGTGTAGTCATTGTGTTAGTCATCACGATGAGGTGATGTGACTTGTAGACATCTAGAAGGATTCCTCCCTAGCTAAGAGGGAGTGTTGATGTATAGCTTCGGTTAGATCCTTCTATGGCTGACAGAGCTTACATAATTGTCTAGTTGGCCTGTCGGCCTTAGACAATTATAGGTCTGATTTATAGACACTCATATGCACTGATATATCAATCATATGTGAGCTGACTTGCTTTTGTAAATATGATTTGTTTTTATCAAGGCAAAGGCCGATTTGGAAGTCCGCCACCTCATTGCCTTGAAACATGTTAATTAGGAGAAGGGCTGACCCTTGGTGAAGGGTCACTTGCAACATATTTAAAGGAGATCAAATCTCCACTCATTAATTGATTATACACTCAATCATATAGTAGATCTATAGATTGAGAAGAGATGTGCTCGGGGGTGACAATAGCGTTTATCGTCTGTGGTTGGGAGGGCAATGCTATGTCATTGCCCGTGGTTAATCGAGCATTGAAAGATGTCAACTAGGAATTGGCTCTAGACTGATGTATTTGTTTTCAATCTGAGTCTTTGACCAGCGAATATATATATTTTGGAATTTTGATAGGGCTTTGAGTTTAATGCCTTCTTTTGGGGTTTTACTTGCGGTTTTAGCAAAAGAATGAATAACAATGAATGCACTATAGGAAAGATTAATTAAGATGCAATCTTCAGAACTCAGAATTTATTAACTGCAAATTGCAAATCTAAAGAAATTTCTACTAAACGCATCCAGAGCCAAAATTGGCCTACCAAGAGTCCAATGCTTGTCCGGATGAGCTTCATTTATTGACTGGAATTGAAAGAATGCTGACAGGGAAGTCTCCACTATGCACTAACAGCTCCAATAAGCTTTAATATGCTTGCTAAGAATTACCAAAACAAATTTAAGAAAGAATCTGCATATCCAATGTGATTTCTTGAATGGTGCCAGGCACAAACCCTTGAATTGTATGTGCTTTCCCCAAAGAAATGTTCGTACTGCCCACACAAGTGATTTATTTGCTAAAGGAACTAATGGAATACTGTTATTGTTCAACAATAATGAATTCTGGCGAAGAGCTGTAACCAAACCCTTGTAATTATTTTCTTGGGGCCCCAGGCAAGGGAAGATGGTACAGCCCAGCCTGGAAAGGTACGATCTGCAATTGGAAGATTGTATCTGCTGGAAATCACATACAAATCTCCCAGATTTGATGATTCAGACTGGTCAATGCTGATGAAGGTGAATTCCTTGCTGGTTGTAACCCTTAATGGCCAATTCCTGATCAATTAATGCTGCCGTAGTATTGCTGGGGGTGTGGGATTTCGTCCAATCAAAGAGTGGAGGGTTTACGTCCTCCTTGGGCTGCCATAGCTGGAAACGTGCTGCAGACCTTGCAAATCAGAGTAATAATCATAAAAAATGAATTCAAGACATCTCCAAATGCATTGCCCAAATCACTTTATGCCTCTCCAACCTAGGTCGATCCTCACCAGAGCATATTTTGAAGATTCTTTGGAATCTTCTTCCTCTAGAAAGTGGCGCCCACTTGAGGGAGGGAAATCATCATGAAGTTGTACCACTTTTTAAAATTATTACTTGCCTAGGGAAAAGGGTCATGCAACTTTCTTAATTAAAGTTACTTATTAAATCATAAAGCAACTTATAAGTTACTTTTATTAACTTTTTCTAAATTTAGAAAAAGTAACTTGTCCCCTTTGGCTAAACAATCATCCCCTTACACTGTTAACTTGCCTGCGGGGATGGATGTCAGGCAAAACCATACATCTGGATAGCACTAGAGAAGTGGGGACATTACAAGCATACAACAAACAACAGTCTTACTAAGATTTTAATAGGTAATTATTATTAATTTTCTATGTACACTATGCCTAAATTCCTTATAGATAACCATATTGAAAATGTCCATAATTTAAAAATAATTTATCTTTGTTCAAATCTAAAAGTGTCACACTCTAGGCTACATTGGCTACAGTTTTTTTTCGTTTCTTTTAAAAGTTGAATTTCAATTTTTTTACCAAATCAGGTTGGCCAAAAAATCATTTCTTAATATTTTTTAAAAAGTTACAATAAAAAGTTCATTAATAATTATTTAGGTAAAAAAAGTGTATCGCATCTGCTCATGTGTCTCTTTTCTAATCTGTAAGATATAAACTTTGAGTCTATAAAATGGGAGACAATTTACCAAAATTCCTGAGCCTAGTATTTGTACATGTGGGTAGCCATAATCAAAGTTGCAGAAAAGGTAGATACAAGCTGTGTCAATCCTCATCACTTGATGTTGAGGCATAAATGCCTCACACAAGCACCTGCTCAAGTAGAAAATTTCGAGGGGCATTTTCTACTTGAACAGTTGCTTGTGCAAGGCAATTATGTCTCCACAACATCAAGTGATGTGGATTGACAGTTTCTATCTGCTTTTTCTCCTGATCTAAACTTTGATTATGTCTACCCATGTGCTTGTGCAAGGCAATTATGTCTCCACAACATCAAGTGATGTGGATTGACAGTTTCTATCTGCTTTTTCCCCTGATCTAAAATTTGATCATGGCTACCCATGTTTACCAGTACTTTGCTAAATGGTCCCTCTGTTCGTAGTGGTCAAACCAAAAACTGTATTTTTTGTTTTCATATATATATATATAAATTTGTGTATCAATACCAGGCCCAGGAATTTTGGTAAATGGTCCCCCTGTTCATAGTGGTCAAACCAAAAACTGTATTATTTTGTTTTTATCAGTGTTCCACGGGCGTTGGGGACAGGGGGACACGGGGACACGGGGACGCGTTTCCGGGACGGGGGGACCAAGGGCCTAAGTTTGGGGACGGCAGGGGGGTGGTGGGTGGTGGTGCTGATATAGTTATACATATACATATAGTACTTGAAAATCTAGTTTTGAAAAGATCTATGACAATATAAGAATTACATTTCAAATGAGACTATAGGAAATTTGAAATACTAAATCTAAATACCAAGATTTCTTCAATGCTAATTGTGTTGTTATATGGAGCCTAATCAGACTCGGAGGTTAAATTTTCCCTACTTCTATTGGCACGGTTCCCCCTATATTTTTCAACGGGGGTTTGGGGGCAACACCCCCAAGTTGGGGTCAAGGGGCGATGGGAGAAAGGACGGGGAGATGCCTAGACGTCTCCCAAGGAGAAGTGGAGGCCTTGGGAGACGCGGAGACGTCTCCCCGTCTCCAGCGGCGCTTGGGTGGCGGTGGCGGGACGGCGGGGGACGCCGCGTCCCCGTCCCCCCATCCCGGAGACGTGAGACGGGCCAAAAGGGGGAAGACGCGTCCCCGTGGAACACTGGTTTTTATCATTGTATATAAATGTGTACCAATTTTATGCTCAGGAATTTTGGTAAATGGCCCCCCTGTACATAGTGATCAAACTAAAGACTGTATTCTTTGTTTATATATATATATATATATATATATATATTTATATTTATGTACCAATATAAGGGTCAAGACTTTTGGTAAATGATCCTCCTGTTCGTAGTGGTCAAACCAAAAGTTTGATCATATAGTTACATGGAAAATAACAGAAAAACAATTATTATGTAGGACACTGATTCATTTAGTGTAAACCCTTTTGGGAGTAACTCCACATTCCAAAGCAACTCAATATATTATTTATTAATCAACATGATTGCAATACATGTGCATAGTCTAAGTCTTTCCAAAAGTATCACCAACATGTGAATATGGAGCAATTCTGATGATATAATAGTACCTACAAAGCTCATCTATTCCTTGGGTGATTGGTCCCTTGGGGGCATAATGGTACCCGCAAAACTCATATGTTGGGTTGGTTGAGCAGCCAATCTATAGATAGAGTCTTGCAGGCACCATCATGCCCCCAGAATTGCTCCAGATCTCAATATTGGTGATATTATTTATAATACAGCCATCTCCAGAATTTTGGAAAATATTTACTCTCCTGGCCCCCACATTCTGGGAACTCGGGTAAACACTGGAAATGCCATGTTCACAACTTCACACATTGATTCTGGCTGTTATTTTTTTTCCATGATCAATTTTGTTAACTACATGGTACATCTTCCAGAACAACTTTGTTACATTTTATTGGCAAATTTTGCATAGGGAAAGGCCTTATCTTGTTTACAGCTTCTCTTTTTGTTTGTGGCAAGGCTGTTATTCTATGTCCGTGTTCAGCTTTATTACCTGTATATACATCTTCCAGAACAACTTTGCTACATGTTATTAGTGAAATTTGCATCCTTATAATTTTCAATCTTTGATCTAGAGAGGTATGGCTAGAGTTTTGAGATTGTTATCTTAAAGAGAGTACCTGTAATGAGTGAAAACTTGTGCGTTCTTAGTCCCAAAGATTTAATAGGATTTTACTGCTAGTTGAGTCTGCTTAAGACATGTGTCCACATTGTTGTTTTGGTTATTATCAAATTGGCGAGGTTGAAGTTTTTTTTTTTCTTTTGGCATTATTCCTCTAGTCAAGATACGATTAATCAGTTGCAAGATTCGTGGGTTGTTCCTCAAATATTATTGTTTAAAGCTTTTCAGTTTTCTATTCCAAACAGTTCAATAATTACTCTTACTCTTTCTTATTTTTAACAAATTCCATAAACTTTTTTTATTGATCAAAATTATTTTAATCATTTCTAATGTGATAAGCGCTTTTGTGGGAGGATTTTGTCAAACTACAGTAGTAAAAATTGTCAAGCACGAGATCTTATTAGATTAGGGAAGAGTGACGTAAATGCTAAATGTGTATCTGGAAGTCGCTGCAATATGAATTAAAATGGATTTATAGAGTTTGTTTAGTTTAGCGACGAATGAAATATTGTCATGTGGAAGGGAGATTTTTTGATAGATTAATTACGTTCTAGCAGTCGCAGATTAGCTACCTCAAGTTCTTTTATCTCTATGAACATCTCTGCACCACAGCATAGGAAATAAAGACATGTAATCATATAGCTAATCCTTTCTACAAACAGTATTACTTACAAATTATGTTAATAAATTAATTACTAGTGTGCTTGTTGATTTGTCTTTTGTTTTGCAGTATAACGTACTAGACGGTGCCATTTTTGTGGATTATGGAACTGATTTCGGCTCAGGGCAAACTGTGCCTGGTGCATAACTAATTACTTTACCATATTTTACTTATCTTATGTGAGTGTAGGAACTGAAACTAAAGTAAATGCAATTTACCAGGTGATCCGGCAGGTGCCCGAGGAAAACCTGGAAGTGGTTATGGTTATGGTGCAGGCATTCGTGTGAACTCACCAATTGGGCCTTTGCGACTGGAATATGCACAAAATAATCTATTTGCTCGAAGGTTTCACTTTGGAGTTGGTTATCGTGATTAAGTTGCTGTAATATTTCAGAAATAAAGAGTTAAGCATTGTGTAATAGTTAGGTGTTGATTTTTCCTAAAAGTGTCAGGTTGTTTGGCCAAATATCCGGAGTGTGTAAATTGCATCATCTGAGTTAGGTATATTATAAAAAGCTTTCCAGAGAGAGGGGGGTCTTTTAAGCAAAGCTTACATAAATCAAGAATCATCTGAGTCTGCCTGTTCATAGAAGCCATCTACAACTGAGAAAGTTTGCATGACACATTATTTCGGAAAGGTTTTACGTGGTTAGCTAGAAGGCGCATGTCACATTCATTTATTTGTTATTTGCAAATTTTTACAATTAATAAGCTCTAACGTTTGCAGACTGTTCTATTCTTTATTTTCCAGTCAAATTTTGCCCATTACACACTCTTAGCAAACAGATTTCTACTACCCAGTTAAGTAACCTAAGACATTAACAGAATAAGCTGAATATCTTGATTTAAAAATCTCTACAAAGGATACAAGAATCTACCGCGCCTCTAAAGATTAACAACCAATACACTTGGTGTCGTCTATTAGAATTATAATTGAGAAAACATGAAACTCTTTGAACCTTGCCTTGTTGGGAAGGTTCCTAGGAGTAAAAGATGCCCTCTGTAAAATGATTTTAAGGAATGAGTTGCTTGCAAAATATTTCGGAATATGAGTTTGCACCAGTTTTGCTGCAATTATTTGCCCGTTTGTATGGCCTTATTGTCCTTCAAACTATAATTGAATGTGAACTGCTTCATATGATATTTCTATTCTCTAGTTTGTAGCAGATCCTCTTCCTCTGCATTTCCAAATATCAATTAATTTTTTTATTTATTAATAAAAAAACTAATGACTAATTGTGATTGTTTTTATTATTTTCAGTAAAGATAATGAGAGGAATAAGTCAAATTGTGCAGAAATAAATGTTGAATAATTATCGGATATGACAACTCTTAAAAAGCATCTACTCTTCTAGCATGCTTTTGTAACTTTATTTTTTTAACGGACCAACAGAAGAGAATAAACGTAAATAGAGGGACTCATTTGAAACAACCGATTGATATTCTAATACGAGACAACGATGGACTCACAACTACACTTCATAAAAGAAATATTATTAATGTAAATTTTGGATAATGAACTCTCTATATAAAAATAGAAGTTTAAAATAAATGTAAAATTAATGAAGCAATCTGATGAAGGGCTATTCCACCCGACAATAATAATATATAAATTGTAAGAGAAAACATTTATTTTTTATTATTACAATGAGATAGAAAAATACAATATTCAAGACTTACAATATATTAGTCAAATTGGCTTTACAAATCTACAAGTTCAAGCTACAAGCTTTTTTTCTTAATCTTTGTATTGAAGGACGCAACTTTGAATGATCAACTCAATTAGCCCAAGTTTTCAATTTATAATACTCTTTAAGTCTCATGCTCCCTCTTGGAGATCAACACATGGCCTTCAAGGAAATCAACACAACTAATAAAGGGCACTTAAGGTGGTGACCTTTGTCTATCTAGGCATCAGAAATGAAAATCTTACCAAGAAGAGTTAAAAAAAACCTCTCCTCGGTAAGATTTTCATTTCTGATGCTTGGATAGACGTTTCTGTGTCTTCAGTTTTCTAAAGTGAGCAGTGACTTTTCTTATTATTCTTTACAACCACCAAGACATATGTAAGCTTGACTCTTCCTCTTCCCCTTCCTTAAGTGGATGTCAAGATGAGGAATTTCTCCATTATGATGCGAAAATGTGTCATCCTCATGAAAATTACTTTTGCCATTTGACATAGGCCACAAATATTAAATTATTTTTATCCTTTATGTCACTTTGAACACTTTTCAAAGTATTTGGAGATCTATATTAGCTTACATTTAATTTTATTCTCATAACTTTGATTGAATTAATAATAAACATTATCTTTGGATGATGTGGGATTATCCTACACCCTTGGATGCTCCTACATCAAACACCTAAGATAGGTAAAGTTTGTGAGCTTGGTCTCACAAAATGGAGTTAGATGGTAGAGCCACCCTTTCATATTGTGAACAATCTTCAACAAACCCTATCATTGTAACAAATACCTCCAATTTCTCCCTTCTCCTCTTCCAACACCTAGCCAAAACAAACATCCTTCTCGAACAACTCTATTGGAAACTCCTTTTCGTTGATGTGGAATTAGCTCTACCATAATTCAACCTCCAAATGTTGTTGCACTTAGCATTTCTCCTCATCTCACCACTTAGCATTCTTCTTCTCTTCTTCGTGGGTTTTAACCCACCTGAGTTCGACCACCTCTACCAAATGCACTCTATAATCTCTTCTGCACTCACCACCTTAACATACACCTTTCTACCATCATTTGCTACAACATCTATAATATTTTTTTCATTTACTATCTCTTGCTTTCCAACCAACCTCTTTATAGTCGGCTTCTCCACACTCTCCATCATCCTCATGCCCTCCAAAGGACATTTCACAACTTATGCTACATCATCTTTATTTTATTTTTATTTTTGGTTTAACACCACCTATAGTTATAACTTCTTTCTTTTCTTCTTTCACGCCTTCCCAAAGACATGCTCCTTTATCTTCAATCAATGCGAGCCATTGTGCTTCTACTGATTCTACTTATTACAACTTTTTCTTCACTTCCCTCCTTTGTCGTCAACATTTCCAGGCCTTCACAGACTTGCCTATGCTACAAACTCTAACTTCTTCTCAAGTTCAACTTTTAAGAAGCTATTAATTCTTTTGATCTCCTCTATCAAGATGACATCCTCGTCTTCCTTGATTGGCTCATCAAACAAGCAATCCTCAAATTCCATCATCTATGTCTTTACTACAACATTCTTGATCTCATTCTCCATGCCTTCCTATAGACATGTCTCTATCGTAAACTCTTCATCTCCATCAATTATCAGACCTTCAAAGTACTCTACTACATCTTCTTTTGTGTCACATACAAAGCACTCTAGTGCACCTTCTTTCTTGCAATCAAAACATCATTAGAAATAAAATTACCCACACTTCTTTTCTTCTCTGCATTTTTTTTTTTTTTTTTTGTAGTATCTTTTCAATATCCGCTCTTATATCGTTCAAGTGCTACTACAACTCTATCATTTAATTTCGTTATCTTCTCTATTCTCATAAGCCCAAAAATTCTTAAAATCCATCCAATGAAAAATGTCATTTGCTTCTTCCTCCTTTCCATCTTCAACTTCTCAAATCCTTAACACTCTCAGATCTTGTTGTAAACTTTGAATTGAAAAACTCAACTTTGAATGATCAACTCAATTAGCCCAAGCCCCCAATTTATAGTACTCTTGTACCTCTTAGAAATCTCACATCTCCTCTTGGAGATCAATGGTCTCATAAATTGGAGTTAGATGGTAGAGTCACCCTTTTGGATTGCAAACAATCTTCAACAAACCCTATCATTGTAACGAATACCTCCAATTTCTCCTTTCTCCTCTTCTAGTACTTAGCCAAAACAAAAATCCTCCTCTAACAACTCTATTGTTTACTCCTCTTCCTCTATGTGGAATTAACTCCACCATAAACTAACCTCCGCCAAATGTTGCTCCACATCACATTCCTCCTAAACTCACCACTCAACATTCCTCTTCTAATCTTCATGGGTTTTAACCCACCTAAGTTCGGCCACCTCTACCAAATGCACTCTATAATCTCCTCTGCACTCATACCTCAACATACACCTTTCTAGCATCCTTTGCTACAACATCTACAATTTTTTTTTTGTTTATTATCTCTTTCTTTACAACCAATCACTCTATAGTTGTCTGCTCCACGCTCTCCATCATCCTCATGCCCTCCAAAGGACTTTTCACATCTTATGCTACATCTTCATCTTTATTTTTTCTATTTTTGTTGCAACATCACCTATAGTTGTAACCTCTTTCTTTTCTTCTTTCATGCCTTCCCAAAGACATGTTCTTTTATCTTCAATCAATGCGAGCCACTATGCTTCTACTGATACTACTATTGCAACTCATTCTTCACTTCCCTCCTATGTTGTCAACATTTTGAAACCTTCACAAAGACTTGTCTTTGCTACAATCTCTTCCTTCTCAAGTTCAATTTTCAACAAGAAATTGATTTTTTGATCTCGTCTTTCAAGATGACATCCTCATCTTCATTGATCTACTCATCAAACAAGTGATCCTCAAATTCCATCATCTATGTCTCTACGACAACCTTTTTTATCTCATTCTCCATGCCTTAAAATAGGCATGTCTCTATCACAAACTCTTCTTCATCTCCATCGAATATCGGATTTTTCAAGTCATCTATTGCAACTTCTTCTTTTGTGCCACATACAAGGCACTCTAATGTACCTTCTTTCCTACAATCAAAACATCATTAGAAATAAAATTACCCACACCTCTTTTGTTATTTGCTTTTTTCCTTTTTTGGTATCTTTTTAATCTATGCTCTTATATTATTTAGGTGCTATTGTAACACTATCATTCCATTTCTTAATCTTCTCTCTATTCTCATAAGCACAAAAATCCTTAGAATCCATCCAATGAAAAATGTCATTTTCTTCTTCCTCCTTTGCATCTTCAACTTCTCAAATCCTCAACACTCTCAAGTCTTGGTGTAAACGTTGAATTGAAAGAATCAACTTCGAATAATCAACTTAACTAGCCCAAGCCCCCAATTTATAGTACTCTTGTGCCTCTTAGAAATCCCATGCCCCCTCTTGGAGATCAACACATGGTCATCAAAGAAATCAATATAGCCAATAAGAGACTACAACTTCCCCAAAATGGCACCTAAGGTAGTGTCTCTTCAATTTTCTGAAGTGGTCGCCTAAAGAGATGACTTTTCCCATTCTTCTTTACAACCACTAAGACATATGTAAGCTTGACTCTTCCCCTTCCTCAAGTGAACACCAAGATGGAGAATTTCTCATCATGCCTTATAATTAATGTTGAAATGTGTCCCATCGTGAACATTACATTTGCCATTTGACATAGATTACAACTATTAAATTATTTTTATCCCCTATGTTCCTTGAACACTTTCCAAGGTATGCGACCTTGCATTTATTTTTATTCTCCTAACCTTAACTAAATTAATAACAAACATTAGTTTTAGATTATGTAGGATTGCCCTACACCCTTAAATGCTCCTGCATCGCAATCAAGTATATTTTTATATATGTGTAAAAGAAATAATAGGAGTTAGGAGAATTATTCATTGGATGAAAATGTACAATTGTTTGATTTTTTTTTACTTTAAGGTTATATTAAGGCCAATTTACATGACCTCATGCTCAAATCTCTCCATAAAATGGAGCTATTTCAATTCAACCAAGCATTCTAAAATAGTTAGTGCATTTGTTGTTCAAGCTTGTAAGCATAAAACATAAAACCATTTAAATTCAAACAATATTTTTCTTTTCAACTACTAAACAACTTTTTGCAACATTTTAGTTTCATTCAACTTGTTTTGGAATATTGGTGGTAACGTTACTTTTGCAAACTTGTCAAAATTTATCAAACTATTGCATAGTTGAAAATACATTTTTTCAAATGATCCCAACATTTTTCAATAAAATTCCTTGGTTGACATAGAGCCTTGTTCAAACTTTGCATTTTGGGATCTCTTTTTTTATTCTTGACTCTTTATTTAGGTTTCTTTTTTAGTCTTTTATTTTATTTTATTTAGTTTGCCCTAGCTTGTCCCATGAAGTTGTGTATATCCATTTTGGTGCAAATAAGAATAAAAGAGGTAGATACTAGGTATTATAGAGCATAATAGGAAGTTTTCTATATTTATCTACACTCAACTTAATGTATCATTTTTCATTGGTGTAGTTTCATGAAATCTAGAAGGTATATTTTATAATATGTGAAAGGGCCTTTGGATTTTGGACTTAAGTTCAAAACAATAGGAATTGTATTTCACAAGGCTAGATATGTTCATATCAAGTACACAATATTAATAATAAGAGGGTTATTTTTGTTTGTTTTCATGTTGAGATATTCATTCATCATGTGGTCTTCCAAGAGGAGAGTAGTGCTTCCAAATCTAAAACAAAGACAAAGTACATTAGACTAGCTTGAGAATGGAATGAAGTAATGTGGTTGCATGAGATGTTGTATCATTTCATGTGCCCGTGTTCTTTGGAACAACCAAATCCCTTTTTAAAGTAATCAGAACCTTATCTTTCATGTGGGGACTAAGTATATTGAGATCAAGTGGCATAATATTTTTGAGCTATTAGAGTTTTAAGAGATTGTAATTCATTATGTTAGGATGGTGGACCAAGTTGAAGACATCTCAAATAATTTTATAGAGAATAAGTTCATACAATTATAACAATAGTTGTCTCAAAGATACTATCATGAAATGGATAGTTAGCATGTCATTCTCTTGCTTGTCTAATATAGTGAATGTTTATCCAATCCTCTAGTTTCACTTATAACATAAGGGGAAGTTGGAAGGTGTGGATTTATTTTGTGTCAATATTTCATTGTGTTAATTACTATAAAATCATAGCACGATGAAAGTATTTTTTTAGTACAAAATCATACCACAATATTTTATAATAATTAACACAAAATAAATCTACACCTTCCAAATTCATTACCATAACCTCAATATATGGACAAAATGAAGGTGAAGATTTTTCAAGTGGAGGATTTTTTGACAAAAGAAATCCAACGCACATTAATTTATATGGTGATTTAAAATATTACAATGCTTATAAAATTTTCACTAAAAAACATGTGAATCTCAAGATAACAATATAAGTAAATGCCACAATAAAAAAAGAATGGAAAAAGAAGATTAATGTAGATAAATATATGTATCTATATTTTCCACATTGTTAATATTAGTGTATGCCTTTTTGTCATAATTCTCATTGCAAGAGGTGTTACATGCATGTGTGCACAGAAAATGGTTTACATTACAATCTTATTTGTAATAAACATTGATAAACTTAAGAAATGAGCATCCACTAATGAATCTTACCTAGAACACAAATGAGGTGCATGATAATCTAAATCAATAATACAATAATAATATCAACCATCACAATCAAGGAATAAGCTTAAAAAAAGGTACTAAAAAAGCATATACAAAACAAAAGTTCTTATTATAAAAAAATCATAAAAATCTAGCCAGACTTCAGAATCTAATAACTAGGACTCTAATGGTCAAGAAAATATTAGCAATGTATATTATTGGGAAAAAAGGCATACATGTCAATCAAATGTCTAAAACCTTTTAGAGACAAAAGATGTGAAGAACTTTAAACCAATGGGTTCTATAGGAAGGGGGAGAGCATTGAACATTTTGAGGGTGATGATGGAATAATTAGGGCCACCCTCTTCTAGTCATGGGATATAGTTAGTATTCAAATAAGGGCATACATTACCTTGGAAGAGAAGTTTTATGGGATTCATTCCTACCATTATTACCTTGGAAGAGAAGTTTTATGGGATTCATTCCTACCATTTCTCCCTTCTAAACCACTTCAAACACAACCACTTGTTGAGAATTCATTTTTTATTTTCTATGTTCCCTAAAAACAATGGTCTTTTGAATTTAATGGGGAAAATGGAGTTCTCAATTCATAAATCCCTTATGATATTTCACTTACAATGTTTTTTGCCTGGAATAATGCTTATCATTGCAAATAAGGAGTCAAAAAATCCCTTTAGGAAAGACAAAGGGGTAATGAAAGTTGATAAGATTATCCATTGGCTCAGAAGCAAGAATCTCAAGATAAGCCCAAAACATTATATTCTCTCCTAAAAAAGCCCATCCTATTGAGGACATAATAGATTCATTTTCTTGTAATGAAGAATAGATGAGAAGGTCAAAGGGATAGGGAACATGATGTTGTCGATTGCTTCTAGAGCCAACAAACCTATTTTGGTAAAAGGCAAAGCCAATCTCAAGGAAGTTCCTTGATGCAAGGAAATTCCCATCCTCGTCGATATTCTACAGGAGGTTGAGACTTCTTAGAGTGGGGGATCCTAAATTATGGTAACTGAAGTAGCTCAAGAGTATATCTTTGTGGTTGGTTCTTGAAAACCATACTACTTACATTCATGAGAATTCTATGGTGGAAGAAATTTTAAAAAATATTAGTGTTCTCAAAGAGTAATCTAATTTCCACAAGAATAAGCTTAGTTGGTTTGTGTCCCCATATGGGATGAATTAGTCCCAAAAGAAACTAGACAATAGATACACATGGGGGGCATTAAAGGACTACTGTTGAACTCACATCACAAGAATTGAAATAAGAAATCAAACAATTGAAGGAGAATTAGATGGCATGAGGGGTAAAATGGAAAAGATGGACTTGGTTATGGTCGCTCATAATAGAAACTTGGATATGATTGTTAAATTAAACATGTTCACTATTAATAACTACATAATTAACATTTAACAAATTGAAGATAGTTAGTGGAAGAGGAGAGTTCATTGTATAGGTTGGAGTTAAAAAGACTAGGCAAAATAACTAGAAGCTAAACTAAACTTGGAGGCATGGAATCCATGGATGTTAGCTCCCTAAAGGATAACCTTCAAATAAGATATTAGGAATTGATAGTAAGCATCAATAACATGGGTGGGCCTTAGGGCCTAAACTTCTCCTTTGTGTCCCATGGGTTATTTTGTTGTTGGCTTGTTGCATTTTGGATGCCTTTTGGATATTTGTTGTTTTTTATTATAAAAGTAGCAAAACAAGGGAGCTAACCCTATACAAACTCAAGCTGAATATGCCACTTATAGTAGGTCACAAATAGACCATTTTCAGTAAAACAGAGGCCCAAATAGACCACTTACAACATACTAGCAATACAACTAGGAACCCACCTCAAGAGTGGGAAGAAAATTCACCCACAAGTCGGGGATGAGTTTGGGAGGAAGAAGGACCTTTCTGCCTACAACTAACAACAATCTTGGTAGTACTATTGTTTAGAACATAATTAAAATTAGGATCAAGAGGAGAAATCCACTTATAGGGTTGCACTAGGAGTAGATTGTTGACCATCAACAACCAAAGGCTAGAGTAGAACAAGAGCGACATGAGTAAATTCCACATGGATAGAGGAGGCCACACTAGTAGCAAGGGGTGAAGTAGGATCCACAGAGCATGAGAAGGCCACACCAATAGTAAGAGGCCCAACATCATCCTAGGAGGACGCATCATTAGTCTGTGAAGAGTCATAAGAAGAAGAATTAAAAGCCTTGACAATCAAGTGATCACCATTAGCATGCTTCCACCAAGAGCGATGCCTTTATGGTGTGAGAGAACAATTCGTAGTTAAGTGACCAATTGAGAAGCATTTACAATATAGAAAGGGGAGGCCCTCGTAATCTAGCAATTGAGTCCATGGCCTATACCCAACCATAAGAACCACATCCCCGGGGAGAGGTGTAGATATGTCAATGTTGGTTAAAATGTGAGAAAAAGTAGAATGGACCATGAAGGAAGTGGTATCATCAACCTCCAACAAGTAGCCGATAGATTTTCTAATGGCCTCATAACAAGAATTCTCCTAAAATAAAGGGGAAGTTTGGGAAAACAAATCCACATCGGATGCACATCAAGTGGTTTAGTAAGAGGGTTAAAGGAAGTTATCCAAGGTTTGACCAAGAGAGAGTTTAGTCCCCAAGCCAACTTTCTCAGTACCAAACAACGAGCATAATAATAAGCAAAATAAGTATTGAAAAACCCCTTAGCACAAGGGAAGAGCTCAGTGCTACCATAAACTAAGGGATTCTAAAAATCAAATACATAACTTCCATCACATCTTAGCCACAAACCACAACCCTGGAGGTCTTAGAACAAGTAAGAGGATGAGATTTCCCCCTGAAGGAAGAGCAGTAGCATATATGACAACATGGGCAAAGCTCTAAGCATTAGTAGAAGAAAGAGTACTTAGAGGCCTGACACCATCACCCACAACACCATCCACAACAAACAAATCAAGAGCAAGATGCCAAAAATAGAAGGCCCAACACCCACTAGTGAAGGAATATATGCAAGAAAGGGCACCACAATTAAAGCAGGGGCAACCCTAAGGAGAGAGTAAGATGTAATGAAGCAAGGAGTAGTCACACCCAAAGAAAGCTCAAGTGCCCCTGTAGAGAAAGGTCAGGAAGGAAAACTCATGGAAAAAGTAGCAAGAAAAGTCATTGAATCTTTAGCAAATGAGGCTAAAGCAAAGGCTATAAAATTTGTTGTTGTTGCAGAAGCATTTTTCAAAATCATCGCTTGAGGAGGAGTAGGATTTACCATCATATTTCTTATATCGTTGTTATAGCTCTTTGTTCTTGTATGATCTATTATCTAGACCTGTGTGATTATTTCTTGTCTATTTTTTGGTGTTAATGTTGTATTAAGGTTGGGGGGACTCTAGAAACCCTATGTTTCGTCTATTATAGAAACAAAAAAAAAATTCATGCAAATAATAAGAAGATATGTTGAAATAATTGATTGATTGACAATAATTATTTGATCCTAATAATCAAACATTCTCTCTATATGAGTGAAAACCTAGTTTCAGTCCAACAACCGACCTTTTGTAGTTGCTCCAACATGGGTTAGGTTACCTAATTTGCCACTTGAATATTGGGATCCAAAGGTAATAAAAAATATAGCTAGATCCTTTAGTTATTTCTTGACAATAGACAAAGTCAAGAAGGAAAATAATAGATTGGTACTTGCTAGATTATAAGCAAATGTGTAGCTGAACAAATTCTTACCTTCACAAATAAGCTTATAGTCCCAACTAATGCATAAAACATAAAATAAAAATAAAAAATGCATAGGTTTATACATTCGTATCTCTGTGATGAGCTAAAGTGATGGCTCCCAACTCCACTTGATTTTCTCTTTGATATTGTTGATGGGAGGAATGTGTAATGTCCCCTTTCTAAATTTAAAGACTTACTATTTGTAGTAAGCCTAGTTATCTAAAATAGTCAATCACAACCTTCAAATAAACTGGGAAAGTCTAATTGTGAAAAGGAATTCTTCAAATTTGAATAAATGGAAACTAATTTGAATCGTTACTAATAATCAAAAAAGGGGCATGAGTTTGGAAATAGAAATTTTACTTTGTGAAGAGAAATAGAAGTTGTTAAATAAAGAGAGAGAAATGGATTTTGGAATGGAATGTTGAAAGGTGGTAGACAAATGGCAAGTGAATGTTCCAAATTTGAATGACAAACATATTTCACTCCTAGGCATTAGATTTAAGCACCAAGTTTGAAATCAAAATTATTTTGGGGTTTAAGTATTAAGGGAACCCACAATAGTGGGTTACACTTTTTTGCCAACTTTGACACTGCAATATTCATTTTTCAGAAAAAAAAACTTCAGATTCTGACACCTATCACTGCTGACCGTAAGGAATTTGTAGATGATGTGAACTAGTGATTTGTGTCATTTTGTATGTAGATTCTAAAAATATTTTTTTCATAACTGTTGGAATCATTTTGCTTCCATTTTTCTATCTCCCTCGAAAACTAGTTTAGAGTGCATAGTTTAGATTTTCTTTCAGATTGTTAATGCTAATAAGAAAAGAATTATTAGTTGTTCATTTTCTGTTATTTATCATTTCAAATCTGATATTTTATCCATACTTAAGTTTTGGGGTGTTTGGTGAAGTTTATTCAAAGACAGTGTGGTTTTGTAGTGCCCACCCGCATCATGTTTGGGAGTTTCCTTGTAATCTAAGTTAAAGGTATGCGTTTTCAGACTTGAGGCCTTGGTATTTCTATTACTTACTATATTTTTAATTCATGCAAACATCAAGATCATATATTTCCATTTTGGAAGGGTTTCACTGAGTTGCTACACATTATAGGCTTATCGGGTGTGTTGGATTTGATAGCTTTGTATGCAGATTTGTATTGAAAATAAAGAATGATAAATATATGATTCAAATCATCTTTTGCACATGCATTTGGGTATTATTTTATGAACATTTACATTCATCCTCAATTTGGTGAAGTTTCAAGTTAATATAATTATCATATTGTTGAATCGAATGCATAGTTAGATTTCTTGATAAATATTTATGGGTATTTTGATTTAATTTTAAAGAATATTATTAGAGGGTTTTAAGTTGGTAAATTAATCTATCCCTTGCTGAAATTTGATAAAATTACCAGATTTATTTAATCCAAGATATTATAGAATGTGATAGCTCAAACCAGTAGCAAGATGGTATGATAAGGGTGATTGAGTGATAAAATGGGCATCATAAGGATAGAATATGAATAGATGATGAAAATGAGAGAAGACATCTTAATTTATAAATTTTTCATGAGAAAAATTAGTGGCCAAGATTCAATTATTAAATGGATGGTTAGGATGGAATGGGAGTGTGGTCCTAGATTTGAAGTGTTAGCCTTGTGACAAGTGTCACAAGGAGAAGTGAGGTATAAGGGCTAAGTGTGGTCACACATGTGTGAGAACACATGGGGAAGTTCATGAAAGAGACATGTCTATGAAATGTGTAAGAGATAGGTTGACTTGTGAAAGTGACATGTGTAAAAGGTAGAGGCTTGTGAAAGTGACATGTCCATGACATGTGTAAGAGGTAGGGTGCTTGTGAAGTGACCTTTCATACTTACACATGTGTGAGCAAGAGGAGGGTAGGGACACTTGTCACATGATGACAAGTTTAAATCGTAATCCATGCAGATGTATTCAAGGGCTAGGATTGAGTGGGCAAGGATTGAGGTGAGGTGGAATATAATAATAGGGAAAATTGTAATGAGGGTTAATTAGACTAAAGCAACTAATTATGTATTAATTAATTGATTTAGTTGAAGGGTATGTGGGATAAGATTTAGACATAATTAAATAAATATAAATTTATTTGATCAAGGATGAGGAATAAAGGTGAAAGTTAAACTTAATTAAATGAATGTAAATTTATTTAATTAACAGTGAAGGGTAAAGATAAAGGATTAACTAAATAAATAATAAATATTCATTTAATTGGCTAGAATGGGATAAGGTCAAATTTGGTCATGTATGGACAAATTCAGGTGTCTACAAGCCCTAACATCGGGCATGAATGTGATGTAGTAGAATCTGAGTGCTGCTCGAAATGTTTACTCATCCTCTCCCATTGAAAATCTCATTGCCAACAAGTTAGGATGAATCTCTCGGGTATACAATGGTAATCAATCCTCCTACATCCATTTTGCTCCCCATGTCAATGATCATGCTAAAAAAATTGCTAGACATGCCAGTTAGGTTGTTAAATTATTCAAGTACGAGACATTTTTGACTTTGCTGATCAAATGTGTTGTTTGGCATTACACATGCTTTATTTTAAACATGTATTGTTTGACTAAACATTTGTGGCTCACAATTAGTGCCTAACTCAAGACTTCCATTGATTTCTACAATTGTGGTGTTTTAAAATGCAAATGTGTAAAAAAAATGCAACGTTCTACCAAAAAATGGAGGGAAACACCAAAAAATAGAACGTTTCACCAACAAATGTGATGTTTCACTAACAAATACAATGAAGGCAACTCCACTTGCATCACACAATTTCTACACCACAATTATGCCCTAGTTTTTTAGCCCTGAAATTATTTTAAAAATGACAAAATCACAAGGATAAGATACATATTGGAGGCCCCACTCCCAAAGGTTGTCTAAAGTTCCTCAACATTACCATGAAATGATAGCCCATTAGAATTTCTTCCATAGTTTCGTTATTCGGCTCCTTTAAACCACTCATCTCTAGATCTCCAAAAGAAAATGAGCACAAATGACAATTGTGCACCTCCTAGGCCTATATATAGGGCCTCATTGACATAGCACACCTACCTAGCTGACCTTTAAGCCTCATGAACCCTATCAAAACCTATTACCTTGACCTAGGTTGGCCTTCAGTTGAGTTTTTCATCTTCTAACCAACAAAATATACCTAATTAGCTTGTTGTCAAATTGGTCTCAATTTTTACTTTTTGACCAATTTCTCAAAAAAGCACCACGTACTATCCCACATACCACTGGGACATGCTAGGGTAGAAATTTCATAAAAAAAAAATTATGTTTCTTTGAAACAATGCTAAAAATGCATTGTCTCAAAGAGGGGCAAAATGTAGACATTAAAAACCGATCATCACCTGCTTGCATCATTTTCACTACTTATTCCTCTAAATTAATTAAATAATGAATTATTTAATTAAGGTAATATTATTCTTCAATTTTCAAATTCAAATTCAAATCTCCCTCCATCACATTATAATTAAATCATTTTTGTTCAGTTATTCCAGTTCCTTCCAACATTAATTAAAATTATTTTATTAATTTCTTTTTTAACACATAATTAAATAATTTTTATTATTTAATTAATTATTTTCATATGTTCTCCTTTAATTAAATAACTCTTTTTAACTTATTTGATTAGCTAACTATGTCTTCTATAATTAAAGGAATTCTTTAATTTATTTAATTATTAACTTTCCTAAGTAAAGTTCTTCTAAAAATAAATAAAATTATTATTTAACTCATTTTTTTCTTTCATGCACATAAGTAAATAATAATGATTTAATGTTACTTATATATTCAACATCCTCACTTAATTGTCACTCACTCCCAGTCTTCTAACCAATCAATTCACTCTTCTAAAATAATGCATTCAATTATCTCCATCACATGCAATTAGTTAACTCCATAATTACATCAATCTATTCTTAGCATTCATTCTTATCCATTGATCTTCATATATGTCTCTTGTGATCTCCACTTTTGATTGATATCAGAGAATCTATAAAATCAAGTCCCATTCATCATTTTGGACAACCACAGTCTTTGAACTTTCATGTGATCATGTTATGAATATAGTGCTACATACCAATCTTAGAGCAACATATATACAGTTAATTGGAAGCTACAAAGAGCAATGAAGGCAACCTAGATGTTTGCATGAAGTTAATATGTTCTTGTTTATTCATTCATTCTTGCATTTGTCTTCCATACATGATTGTTGAAATTTGGATCACGTGTGAGTTATAGAGTTCTGTGGTTGACCTGCAATTGATTCACACTATTTTAATTATGGTCTTACACTAAGAATAATGTACATAGAATTATGAGTTTGTTGGCTTTCCCCTTTATTTGCTAGTCATTTCTTTAAAAAAATCCCCTTTTGTTGGTTAGTGAAGCCTTGATTCGGTCTCTTGTGTGTGGACAAATGACTATAAATGCATTGTTATTCATTATGGACTCATTGATATCTAGTACATTGTGATCTCTCCAAGAAGACCACATTGGGCCTATTTTTCTCTATGGTGGACTCACTTTTAGTGAGTATCGATTTATTTCTATAAAGTATATAAGGAAATATCTATCTATTAATGGATCCCTCTCATAGTGGCAGATGGTTGTAGGTCAAATCCCCCTCTACTCTTTTGTAATTACTTTTTTTGCATACAAACATTTGTTTTCCTACACATACTTGGTATCTAATGGAATGCTTTCTCCAGATTATTTTCATATTCTTTGTGTTGTGCAAACAATTTGATCATCAAGGCAAACCCTATATGTATTTGATCGAGTGCATTATTCTTCCATACATGATCCTTTGTGTGTCAACACTTATGGTGGATCTTCCTAAAGCTTATGTGATATTATTTGTTTCCCATAAGCTTCCTCTTTTAGTATGTGTAATTATTTTTGTGAAGGCAAGATTCTGTGATTTCATTTATTCAAGGTGGGCTCAATATTTTATTCCACAAACCCACTTTCTAGAAGTGTGGGTCTCTTCAATGGAAGAAGTTCATTTTTATGGCAAAGGCATTCCCTTATTTGAAAGGGATGACTAACTTCAGCCATCAATGGCGTGCAGTGGAGAAGGGATGCAAGATGATCCAAACATATGTGTTCATTATATTTTTTGTGAATTTTTCATTGTTGTTTTCTCCTTGCACTAATTTCATGATTTTCTATCGTCACCACTTTCCATGTATGTGTGATTGTCTCTTTTATGGGCTGCATTATTACTGTTGTTTTATCATTTGGGAGGGATGTTTTACTTTACTACATATGGTTTGTGGCTTCACCTACCAAGGAAAACCCATAAACTTGTGTGCTAATAAAAGGAAAGAGTATTTAAATAAATAAAAATAATTTTGAACTTTTTAGAATTAGATCTTTTTGCTATTTGACATAGCACATTTGTCTTTGAATGGAAATTATTTTGAGTTTTAATATAATTTAATTTAATTTCTTTCTTTTCAATTTCTTATCTACTAGCACTTGCACCAAAAGAGGTGCAATGGTTACGCCCATAGTAAAATATAGTTAAATAATATATTGGATGGTACAAATTGAAGAATTAAAAGCTCAATTTAATAGTTATAGTAATTTATAGTATGTCATAATAAACATAAATCAACAATTGAGATTCTCATTATAAGTCCCCTCAGATCCTTGACTTCATAATATACTTGTTACTATATGCTTTACTTCTTCTTTTCCTAACTTTGCAACCCCCTACTAATTGTTTTTATTCTATTGTTTTTTTCATTTCCTTTATATTATTTATTTTATTTCACTTTTTAAAAAAAAATTACTACTTTTTTTTTTTTTGATAAAAGTGGATGAGACCACTAAAATTATATTGATTATATATATTTTTACATGTGTCTGGTTCAAAGAGCACTGAAGGGAAAGAACCAGTAAGAAAACCCTTCAGTATTGCTCAAGAAAACATAAGCCTATCTACCCATTACAAAAAGCCCATAGGCATACCAAAACCCCCCAGATACATTGCAATGCATTGCCATCTGCATTAGATATAAAGGAAGCTATAAGAATAAGTCTAACAGGGAGCATTTGAAGATGGAGTCAAGAATGTCCACCAAAAATCAGAGCCATCACCCCAAAATCCAGCCTGTCTAAACGCCACAAGAATCCAAAGCTCTGAAGAAAACAAAACTCAGAGCCATGAGAGAACCAAGAATAAGAGATCCTGCCATCACAAATATGGTGAGAAAACATAGACAGATCCAAATAAGAAGCAGGGAAGGATATTGAAGACCCTCAAGGAGGAGGATGAGACAAAACCAAAAAATAATCCAAAGTAGTAACCAAAGGAATAGTATCAAAATAAGAAATCCTCTACAATACCAAATTAACTACTCTTTCCAATTCCTCAGAAAAAGCCACCATCCGCCGAATTTGGCAAGAATTCTCCATAGAAAACAGAACATGATGTTAGAGTGTAAAGCAAGACAAAGATCGAATGATAGCCATAAGTGCCCACCAACAATCGATATAATTGAGAACGGGATCACCATGTCATAATTATCACATCATGAAAGAAACCTGCTAATATGAGGATGATCACACAATGATAAAGCCAGCGAATAGCATAATATCCCCAATCATTAGAAGGAGGACCACCTATAAAGAAAGCATCTTCATGCAAGATGCAGGAGTGTCTGAGGGAGAGACCTCCAGGAAATCGACATCCTCCACAATAGCCTTATTTGCTAAAAAATCTGCAATGACGTTGATCTCCCTAAAACAATGCGAAATAGAAAAAGTGGAAAAGCATTTTCACTACTGAAGAATGTGATCTAAGAAATATTGAATATGCCAAGATAGACATTTCTTGGCTACAACCGCTTGAAACACAACCATGGAATCGCCTTCAATAACAATGTCTTTAATGTTTAATGAAAGAGTGATATCAAGCCCAAAGGATAAAGCCTGAAACTCAGTCGTGTTGTTGGTACCATGTCCAATTTGTTTACCCACAACTTTGATGACTTTTGAAGAATGATAAAAAATAACTACTCCAATACCAAACTTTCTCAGATTCCCCTTTGAGGCTCCATCAAACTAAAGTTTGAAGGAAGGGAAAGGAGGGGGAGTCCATCTAGCCAATTTTTGTTTAACCAAAGAAGATAGACCTCCTGATATAGCCCCATGGGAAGGCATCAGACAAAGTGCAGACCATTTCCAAGTAACCTGATTATCCCAATGAGAGAAAGAACTTAGATGATCTAAGTTTTTATAAATGAACGAAAGAACCAACTCACTGATGGAGGTTTGAATTTTACCAATTACTTCAGAGAAAGTGGCATTTTTATGATTAAAAATTCTAGAATTTCTTTCAAGCCAAATATTCCAAATTACCAGTGATGGGGCCACAACCCAAAGAGATGAATAGAACGATAAGGAAAACAATAAGGGCTAGGCCATGAAATGCGAAAGAAGATTGGGACCTATCGCAGAAGACCAGCCAAGAATGCCAAATAACCAATACCAATACTTAGAAGCAAATGGACAAAACAAGAAAAGATGATCCATGGATTCCATACAATGACCACAAAAAACACAAGGAAATACAGTCGTAATCCCAAGTCTGTCCAAGCGCATTCTGGTGAGAACTTGCTCTTGAACTACCAACCAAGCAAACGACCCTGCTTTAGGAAGACAAGCTGGGTGCCAAAAAAGCTTAGTAGGCCAACAAGGGGATGGAGAAGTCTGAACTAAAGAATTATACCCTTCTTTAATTGAATAAGACCCAGAAGCACTCTTAATCCAAACCAAGGAGTCCTCTTTATTTTGGAAAACAAGGGGTCTTTTGTGAAGTTCTTCCACAAAAGCCAGAATAAGATTAATATCAACCAACAAGGGATGGATAATCTTCCCTTTCGCAATCACACAAGGACCAGAGGAGACAATGTCAAAATAATCGACAACAAAAGGCCCCCAAAATTCTAATAGAATACTAGACAAAGGGGACCAGTCTCGGATAGCTGAAAGGGCAGAGTGTCCATTCCAAACCATCCCAAAACTGGACTTTCTTCCCATTATTGACAACCCAGGATAGATGTGGTAAAATAACCATCCTACATGAAACCAAAAAATTCCAAAAAATTGAACCTTTTGGAAGAGATGAAGCAGTAAAAATCCTTTCTCTGGAAGCACCCCTTAAATACTTATCAAGCATGATGGCAACCCATTTACTATGAGGGTCAGCATATAACTTCCAAACCAATTTTTCCCCCAAAGCCATATTCTGAGCAACTAAATTATGAATGCCCGCACCCCCTAGCTCTTTGGGACGACAAATTTTGTCCCAAGCCAAGAGAGGAATCCTCAGCTTATCACCCAAGTTATCATTCCAAAGAAAGGTCCTAAGGGAGACCCTAATGTTCTTAATAACTTGGGGGGAGCCTGCAAAACAGACATCAAATATGTGGGGATGGCATTTAAAACTGACTTAATTAAAAGAATTTTACCAGCCATCGTCAGCCACTTATGATTCTAGGAAGAGATTCAGGACGATATTGAATGAACAATTTTGTTCCAAAAGGAAGCCTTATTTGACCCTAGAAAAAAAGGAATGCCCAGATATACACATGGAAGGGTCCCAACTTGAAAACTCCAAAAGCAGCCGAGTCTATTTTTAACTAGAGGGGAGACATTCACAAAAAAGATTTTGGATTTATGATTATTAACACTTTGTCCAGAAAAAGCTGCATAATCATAGATAAATTTCTTAATAACATGAGCCTCCCTTAGAGAGGCTGCCCCAAACAAAAGTGTATCATCCGCAAACAAGCAATGAGATTGCGGAGAAGGGAGGCCATCTATTCTAATACCTGACCATAAACCAGAAGTAGTAGCACTAGAGATGGCCCTACTTAATGCTTTTGCCAAAAGGATAAATAGAAAAGGAGACAAAGGATCCCCTTGCCTAAGTCCCCGAGAGGAAGCAAAAAACCCTGACGGGGAACCATTAACCAAAATTGAAAAGCGAGCAGAAGATATACCAGAAAACACCCACTTAACCCAGCAGTGCGAAAATCCTAGATGATATAAAACAACCCTAAGAGCCTGCCAATTGACCCGATCATAAGCCTTCAGGATGTCTATCTTAAGTATCATAGCCAGAACCTTTTGTTGAGAAATGGAGTGCAGAACTTTGTGGGCTACAATCGCACCTTTAGATGTGTCCCGACTAGGAACAAATCCTCCCTGTTCTAGGGAGACAATCCGAGGGAGGAGCCTAGATAGCCTAACCTGAATTGCCTTAGTAAGGATTTTATGTAAAGTAGTACACAAGGCAATTAGACAAAAATCCGAGAACGAAATAGGATTATCCACTTTCAGAATGATAGCAATAAGAGAAGTATTAAGCTCTCTAAGAATAGACCTATTTCTTCTAGATTCCTCTAAGGCTAGCAATACATCATTCCCTATAAACTCCCAACACTTTTGAAAGAATAGTGTTGTAAACCCATCTGGACCTGGGGCCTTCTCCCGATGCATGGAGAAGACTATCTCTTTTAGTTCAGCTAGAGTAAAGGGAGCCATAAGCTTTTTATTATCTTCTTGAGAAACTAAAGAGGGGATCGATTGCACAATCTCATTATCTAAAGCAACTGGATCCACTGTAAGAAGTGACTTAAAGAACCTAACAGCTTCGGAAGCAATCTCTTCCTCATCTATCAAATTGTTTCCATTAGAGGCAGTAATGCAAGAAATTCGATTACACTGCCTCTTTAGCTTGGTCGAGGAATGGAAAAACTTAGTATTTCTATCCCCATTGGAAAGCCAAAGATCTCTAGGTTTCTGCCTCCAATAAGATTCTTCCCTAGCCAAAGTCTCAGAAAGTTGAAAGTTCAACAACTTCAACCTATCATACAAAAGAGAGGACATTCCTAAAGCCATAATGGTCTTATTAATTTGTTCAATTTCTTGTTGAATCCTAGCCTTTTCCCCGAAAATGTTCTTGAAATGTGATACATTCCACACCTTAATCTTATGTTTTAAGAAACCCATCTTCTTAACAAGCTAAAACATCTGGGATCCAGGAAAGAATGGAGCAGAACACCACCATTGCTTTAATGAAGGTCAGAAAGATTGATCCTGAAACCACATTGGCTCAAACTTAAAAGGTAACTTCCGAGGAGCCCTATCCTCAAAAATAGTAAACTGAATAGGAAGATGATCAAAGCCAGTAAAGGGGAGAACTGAGGAAACAAAGTCCTGTCTCGAACTAAATAGGTTTTCTGAAACCAGAAAATGATCCAATCTCTCAGCAATTTGGCAAAAGTCCCTACGCATGTTGGTCCATGTAAATGACCCATTAAGTGGTTTACAATCAACCAAATTTAAAGACTGGATGAAGAAGCAAAAATCTGACATAGAATACTTGTTAGGGATGATTCCCCCAGCCTTTTCATTCAAACTAGTAATTGCATTAAAATCCCCCCCCAAAATTAGAAAAACATTACGCAGCAGGGCAGCAAGGGAAACCAAAAATTCCCAAAGGTTTCTTTTTTCTAAAACCCCGGATGGCCCATAAACATTAAAGAGCCAAAACTTTAAGTTAGATATCCTACTTTTGACCAGACCAAGCATCCAGTTGGATGAAGAAGCAATTGATGAGAAATGAACACTAGAATCTTTCCAAAGAAACACAAAGCCCCCAGAAGCACCTGAAGAGGGAGAAGCACAAAAATTCCATGCTTTCCAGGAAGAGAATAACCTATCAGCCGAAGAGAGATTTAACTTAGTTTCTTGAATCATGAACACATCACACTTCATTAAGTCCAATTGTGACTTAATCAAGTGTCGCTTGTTAGGGGCATTTAAGCCCCTAACATTCTAGGATAAAATCCTCATTGGCCCTAAGGGGAGGCATCTGCTCCCCTCGAGATTTCCAAAGAAACTGGAGAAACCTTACTTGCCAGAAAGGTCTTGTGAAGACTACTTTTTCTTTTACTTTTACTTTAATATTCTTATTTATTTATTTCCAACCATTTTTTCCCTTGTCTTTTTCATATTTGATTTTTCTATCTTACTTACTACTCCTATGCCCCTTCTCATTCTTTAGTTTTTTTTTTCATTTTTCCATATCTTATTTCCCCCTTTTTTATCCTTTACTTATGCATTATGTATCACTTTCAATTTTATTATTCCTTCATCTTTTCTTTTTTTTTTAACTTTCTTCTATATTATATATTAATATTAATCTTATTATTTTATTTATACACATCCTTTACTATTATTTTATTCCTAGATCTGTATCATTATATCTTTCTTTTTCATGTTTGTTCACACTTATTGCTATTTGATCCTATCAAGTATCATTACAAATTAAATCTTAATAGTACAAAACAAAACTTGAAACTACGATTCACCTCTCTAGCTCCTAGACTTTAGAAGCCCCTCTAATCATTTTTAACAAATTTTAATAGAATAAAAGTCCATATTATTATTTTATCATCTTATATTATATGAAACAATGCTCAAGTCATTTCCAATAGTTTAAAACAATAGAAACCTATCCATCATAAATAATTTTTAAAAAGCAATAGAAATTTTATTCATAAATAAAATTACCAAAAATAATAATCTTATAAATAGATTCTTTTTATTCCAACAAAATAGACATCATAGTTGTAAAAAGCTAATGCCATGATAATGCTTCTGGATCATAGCATAATAAAGAATAAGGTGATGAAGTAATTATAATGTGGAAATATAAAATTTAGAAGAAAGCTTAAAATTGAACATTCAAGTTAGGATATGTGATGAATAATTTAGCTCATTTTTTTTTAATTATATACCAATAACACATTCAATTTTATGTTTTCAATATTTAATATTAATTATTTAGGTTGATAGGATTGCTAAATATTAGTGTATATCAAAAAGAAATCTTTTGAAGATTCTTAAGAATGTTAGAAATATTTCACACAAATAATTTAACAAATTTAACTATTCAATTTTATTATATTTTAACATTTAACTTTTCAAAATTATAACGTAGATTTGTTCTATGATAGTCTTTTAATGATTCACTGCAATATTAATAATGCAACTCTTTTTATTGAATTAGAATTTATATTCACAATGTGTGTGTTGATCTAGAAATTGATGATTAAATTTGGAGCAATGCAATTTTCAATTTAAATTAATAGGGATTTTATTTTAATTTTTTTAAAAATATTGTAGAAAGTTATATGTTGCACTTTTTAGTATTTAAAATGCACATTTCTCTCTAACCTCTTAAAAACTTTGAGATATACACTTTGAGTACATGCAAACTATAAAACAAAACCAATTCCCCTTGCAATTTATCATAATTTATGGATGAAATCCATTAATATCTCAAATTAACATGTCATAAACATTTTTAAAAATTCTTTAATAAAATTCTTAGCTTCTCTATTGCTTCAATATTAATTTCAAATTTATAAGATCTTAGAATATAAATTAAAATCACATAATTGTTGCAGCTCCATTATAATCTTGGTGTAAAAGCATGAGGAAAATTTCATAGAGAGAAATGATAGCTTGAAGACAAATCATCAACCTAAACTTAAGACTTTATTTCAAAATTGTATAAACAAGAAATACTATTCTATACACAAGATATTGTAAATTAAATTAATGTATCTTTTATGTGCTTGACCAATAAGGAATAATAGACTCTTTACTTTTATGAAAATATCCACAATTATTAAGACTTCATCCACACCGCTAAGAAAGTAACTTTGGAACAAGGTAGGATATTCATCAAATCATAATATGAAAATATGATTTTTCTCAAATGTTGTGGTTGCATACACCCTTTTGAAATCTATGTGAAATATGAGAGGATAGACAAATCATGTGAACTATTTGACACAATTATTCAAAGAGTTGTTATTTTATGGAATGTACTCTAATTAGAAAAGTTGCATCACTACCCTCACAACAATCTCTCATTTTTTTAGTGGCTATTTTGTTGTACCCAATTCAAAACACACGTCTAATATATAAATTTTATCATCAAATGATTTTTTGTTTGTGTCTGCTCTTTCAAAATTTAAAATTGATTGATTTCTAACAAAATCGCAAATCATGTTGCTTAAATCTAAAATCTCAAAAATGCAGATTATTTTTTATTTATTGATCTGTTTTAATTTTAAATAATTAATAATCAATAATCAATAATAAATAATTAAAATTGTTATTTAGATTTAATTTTTAATTATTTGTGATTAAATTTTGTATTTTTAATAATTATTGATTGCTTTAAAATATTTTAAAAACTTTAAATTAATTCTATTTTTTAAAATTCTTTGTTGAATAAATTTATTTTTAAAAATTAAAATTGAAAGAAATCAATTTTTACTATTATTCATAAATTAATTTTAAAAAATTGAAATTGATAAAATAATAATTATTTTCTATACTAAATATCAATAATGATAATTTTATTTATAAAATAAAAATTGGAGACAATTAATTTTTAATATTATTAATAAATTTATTTTTTAAAAATAAAATTAAAAAAAATGTCCAAACAACTCTGGTTTTTTCACCATCAATGGTTTCTCCTGGGAGAGGTAGGCCTCCAAATAATCTTAAGACTCAAATGGAAATTGATGTTGGAATTCAAAAGACTTTGCCCCTTTCTCCTGCTGGTGGGCAAGGGAGGCATTCGGTCTCTCTTGGTAGGCCTAAGAAAACATGCCTAACTCCTATAAGTGTAAAAAGAAAGAGGAGTAAAAGATATGTGACTAGTCCTCCTATGACAAGATCGGGGGCTGTGAAACGTAATTTGCAAGGTTGCTTTGGGGAAAGAAAAAAATCTCCGATTAATGGGAAGAGGGGAGCTTCGGCCTCCCCTCAAGGACAATGAGAATAATTTCTTGGAATGTTAGGGGCTTAAATGCCCCTAACAAGAGACGCTTAATTAAGTCCTAGATGGACTTAATTAAGTGTGATATTTTTATGTTGCAAGAAACAAAGTTGTCAAAGGAGTCTGCTGATTTGGTTTTTTCATCTTGGAGAAGGTGGATTTTTCTTTCTTCTCCTGCTTGTGGTGCTTCAAGAGGTTTGGCACTGCTTTGGAATAATTATAATATTGAGGTACAGTTAGTGGCATCTGCTACAAATTGGATGTTGACTTTAGTTAAGCAAGATTTCGAAGGTTAAAATCTGGGTTTTTAACATTTATGCTCCATCGGGAATTGAAGGGAAGAGTAAGTTATGGGGTGAATTAAAGAGGATTTATTCTCCCTTAAGACATGGTTCCTTTATTATCTTCGAGGGTGATATTAATGCTATCACCGATTTAGATGAGAAAAGAGGAGGTGTTTTCCCTAATAAAAGGATTATGGATGACTTTGGGGATTTCATTTCTGATATGAGCCTTTTTTTATTGTAAGTCTCAGAATGGGGTTTTCACATGGACAAACATGAGAAGGGAATTTTCTCACATTGCTGAGAGATTAGATCAGTTTTTGTTATTTGAGAATTGGATTGATTCAGATTTTGAATTCTTTTCCTCTATTCTACCAGTCTCGGGTTCTGATCATTTTCCAATTTCCCTTTCAGTTATTGAGGATAGGGCTTCTTTTAAGCCTCCATTTAAATTTGAGCCCATGTGGTTTAGGGATTCTTCCTTTTTGCCTCTGCTTATGAAATGGTGGAATTCTGCTCCTTTTTGTTCTGGGTCCCGTATGTTTCAGATTTCTAAGAAGTTAAGTTATTTGAAATTGAATATGAGGGAATGGAATATCTCTCATTTTAAGAACATTTTTTAGGAAAAACAAAGGATTCAAGATATGATTGAGTTTCTTAATACTCATGTGCTTCAACATGGTATGGTGCCATAAGTTTTTGATGAATTGAAGTCACTAAAATTACAGCTTGAGGAGGTGTTAGCTAGAGAGGAGATCTATTGGAGACAGAAATTTAGAGAGTATGGCTTTTAGATGGTGACAGGAACACAAAAAAAATTCATTCTTCAACTAAGATTAAAAGATGTAAGAATAGGATATCTTGTATTTAGTGTCAGAATGGGAATTTATTGATAGAGCCGAAGGACATTGCTTCAGAGGCAGTTAGTTTTTTTAAGTCATTATTATCTTCAGAAAATGGAAATCTCAGCAATGATATTATATCTAATATTCCTCCTTTAGTATCTTTGGAAGACAATAAGATGTTGATGTCTCCCTTTTCCTTAGAATAAGTTAAGAGTGTTGTCTTTTCCATGAATCCAGATAAAGCTTCGGGACCAGATGGTTTTACTCCTTTATTTTTTCAGAAATGTTGGGATTTTGTGGGAAATGATGTTTTATTGGCTCTTGAGGAAGCTAGGAGAAATAGGTTTGTTTTAAAAGAACTTAATACAACAATGATTGCAATTATTCCTAAAAAAGAGGATACTAAGATTTTTTCTGACTTCCGCCCCATTTCTTTATGTATCGCTTTGTATAAGATATTTACGAAGGCAATTTCCCTTAGGTTGGCAAAAATTCTACCTAGGATCATTTCATTGGAGCAAGGTGGTTTTGTTCCTGGAAGGGAGATGACAGAGGGTGCAATTGTAGCACATGGGGTGTTGCATTCTATTTCCACCCAAAGAACCCTGACCATGATACTTAAACTAGACATGATGAAGGCTTATGATAGAGTAGAGTGGGGGGCTTTATGTGATGTTCTTGAGAAGTTAGGTTTTTCCAAGGCCTGGGTCAAATGGATTCATGCATGTATTTCTTCTGCAAGATTCTTGGGTTTAATTAATGGTTCTCCTTGTGGTTTTTTCACTTCCTCCAGGGGTTTGAGACAGGGAGATCCCCTTTCTCCCTTTTTGTTTATTCTCCTAGCTGAAACCTTTAGTTGTGCTATTAAGGCTGCTAAAGTGGGGGGGCTTTGGAAAGGTATAAGGATTCAGAATATTCCCCAAATTATTTCTCATTGTCTCTTTGCAGATGATACTCTATTATTTGGACATGCTTCGTTAGTTGAGGCAAAAGTGATTAAAGGAATAATACAGAATTATGCATCATTTTCTGGTCAGAAAGTGAATGGTGATAAATCAAATATTTTCTTCCTTAATACATCACAACTGGTTTAGCATAGGTTGCAATCCTTTTGGGGATTTGAGACTGGAAATCTTCCATGTACCAGGGAAAACTTTAAGAAACCCCCCCCTTGGACAAGGTGTAAAAACCTGGCAAAAGTTGTATAATTCTTGAGGAAAATTTTAATTTTATGGGTGAATTTTTACGGTTTATGGAGAAAAATAATAATCTCCATTGGCGAATTAGCCGTGATCGCTCAAAGTTTGTGAAAAAATCCTGGCGAATTGTAATGTTTTTAAAACCCCAAAAATATTTGCATGGGCGAATTGTAATGTTTTTAAAACCAGAAAAATATTTGCATTGGCGATTTCAACCTATTTTCAAACCATTAAAAAAAAATTGGCGATTTCAACCTATTTTCAAACCATAAAAATAAAAATATTAGCAATTTCAAGATATTAACTTTAAGTCATTAAAACACGTGGCATGCAGTCATCATCTCTCTGCCTGGAAGACGCGACCTAGCGACAAGCCCTTACGACTCTCTCTATCTCCAACTCGCAAGCTGAAAATGCTAAGCCTTCTTAACCTTGAGATCTAGTGACTGAGGGAAAATGAACTGCCACTCACCAATTCTTGGCCACAAAATGTTAAGTCCTCATCACCGCAGCGACTTGGAGATAGTGGTAACTTTAACCCTTGTCGCGTACTCGCCAACATAAAATTGTTCATCTCTTAACTGCTAGCAATTCACTCACAAGCTCGCGGCTTGATCAGGTCTTCAGACATTTAACTTCGCGAGCTGGCGATAACCATTAAACCTAACCACAAACTATCTAGTCGCTAGCTCGTGACCTAAAAATGCTAACATTAAACAAACATGAGAGCTAGCGACAACTGTATGAAATGAGTTACTCGCTAACTCTCGCGGCTATAATGTATGACATCAGACCAACTCGAGACCTCACGACCAAAGCAATTTCACTAACAATCTATATTGTTTTATTTGCTAAGCTCGGTAACATAAAACGCTAACACCCAAAAAGCCAGAGACCTCGCGATGTAAACCCAAACCAACTTGTCACCAGCTCGCGGCTTGATCACATCTTCAAACATTTTACCTCACGAGCTAGCGATAACCATAAGGCTTGGATGCTGACTCGTTCCTGAGGGACTAGTTTGAAGGTTTCTCTTGAGTCGAGGTTGATTAGACAAGCAAGGACGATGGTTTCAGAGGCATAAAAGGATTTGATAGCTTCTGAGTTAGAGATGGGAGATCACGGATTTCTGTGAGAAATAAGAGCTCAGGTTGCTTGTTGTCAGGGATTTTGAAGCAGAATTTGTCCAATCAAGGAGGAATAAAATCAGAACAAAATTCTTCACAATAGATGAGCCTTAGCAGGATACAGTGGATTTGATAGGCATGATGATGACTTCTAGAGTCTACAGTCATGTTGGAAACCACCAAAATGATAATTTTTCATGTGAATGCAGAATGAGCATCAACAAATGAAGTGTGAAAATGTTATAAATACAATGGAGTGGTGACTTAATTGGTAGAACAGAAAATAAACCTTTTCCATTTTCTGAGAGTGGTTTTTTTCCTCAGAAAGGAAGATGATGTTTGAGCAAGATCATGCATGGAGTTGTACTTGTTGTGTGCTTTGTGATACCATATGGGTGTTTTTTTGTTTTCTTCTATGTGAGTTTGTTTATTGTCAGAGGGGTTGTGAAAGTGAGAAGGATTGCTAGAGGGGGTGTGAAAGCCTTTTCTTGTCAAGAAGGGCCAAGCATGGCACATCCTCTGCTTCTACTCTTCCATAGGATGGCAAGAGGTTTGAAGAAGGAGCCCACAAAGGAATGAAAGAAGGATTTGTTTGGATGGGGAGTGGCAGCCAGTCATCTTTGTGATGACATGGAAGTTGCAACCCCTCCCCAACAGATTACATTTACCCTAAAGCTCATGTTTCCACTTTCCCTAATCATGGGCATGAAGGGTCAAGTTCCTCTTTCCATTGTCTCTATTCCTGGGCATGAAGGCTTCCTCCTCTATTTGGAAATGATCTGTTGGACAGAACATAACATCTCACATTCCATCCGAAGGCATCAGGGTGATAATGGCATGGCTCAAGCAGTTTTGCAAGTTGTATAGTCATTGGGGTTCCTTTTCTAGTTCCAGTAGTGATTCTTCATTCTAGACTCTAGGTGAAGGGAGAAAGTTGTATACTGTATAGTCATTTATATAGCAAATGAAAAGCATTTAGTGTCAAGCTTTGTGCAGGTTCTTGAAGGAGTTATATATAAATTATTAAATTTATTGTGTATGATTGTATCTCTTTCAAATGATCAGAATCATGAGATTTAACTTTTTTCATTTGTTGCATTGTTATGGTGTATGTAATTTTTCATTTAAATTTTCTGTTAGTTTGGAATCATAATACATATTAAGGATTTGCCTCATTTTAATTGGTGGGTGGATTATAGACAGTCATAGAACACCTCCATATATATTACATAAACATCCATAGCATATAAAATCATAAGACTCAAGAGTATTAAGAATGAAATTATTACTATTAAACACCACAATAGATAGGAATACATTATACAACATAATTAGTAAAACATCAAGACAACAGACCGGTGCCTTATCCTAGGGCATAGACTCTAGAGTCACTTTAAACTTATAATTCAAGACAACCTGATAATAAACTTCAATAATGAATAATGTCATTACATACACAACCCAGATTCATATGTAAATTGAAAAACCCTTGACCATTCAATTCATAGTGAAAACATAAATTCAACACAGACAATTATGTGAAGATCTCAAATTGCAAATGATATTGATATTATATTCATAATGATATCAGAAAGTAAATTCACAATGCGATTCAAGTTTTCAACTATGCACTTATCAAATTCTTGAACAATTGAGCTATTATAAATTTATAACTATATAAGAGTTTTCAAGTTCAACATCAATAAAAGTGGCCAACTAGCCATCCCTCTCTACTGATCGAAAATAAAAAGATTACTATGAGTAATCTTGGGTAGCAACCTCAACCTAAGATTTCTTCTTTGGCTTTAGCATGGCTTGCCACCTGTCCACCTCTTTGTCTGTTAGCCAACTGAATGCCTTTACCTCTTCCAACTTTGCAACTGAATCTATCCATCTGGCATATGTAACTGCCCTAGACTCAACAATAAATTTTGCATGGTCAACCTCAACCTTGAACAATGAATCAAGCATACCGTTAAGGAAATCAGCATCAACCTGTTCATTTACATGCTTGATTATTTCTTGCTCCAGAATCAAATCAAATTCGCTGGTCCAATCAGAAATTGATTTCAACTGTCCATTACTACCATAAATTGAAGGCACCAATTTACTATAACCTTCCCCAAATGTCTGCAATTTTTCATTTATAAGCACATCCTTCCTTGTGAAAAATGCATAAGCTACATTCATTACCTCCACCATGTCTTTGGTGTCACTGATCTTGGGAGGGAACTCATCACTATACATCATTGCAGTATCTAGCTTATCCATTATTTTGCTTCTTCCTGACCAAACATTAAACAAAGGTCCAAGAAAAGTGACAGCCTTTGAGGATGTTTTACTTGCCTCTGTCAAAGAAATGTGCAAATCATGCACTACCATCTATTCTCCTTTCAATACATTAATCTAGTGTTTCAGAATTCCTGACACAACAGAGATAGCCTTGACATTTTGTTCCTTTTCAAGCCTTTCAATTTTCCCTGTATATTCCTCCATTTTTGTTGTCACATCAGCTGGTATTTCTTGTACTTGTTCTGTAATCTGTATTGGAGGGGGCTCATTTGCAATTTTTTCTTTCAAATCCACTAACTCTTCCTCCAGAGCACCCTCTTCATCAGTGTCTCTTCATATTTTTTATTCAATATAATCAATTGGGTATATGTTACTGTGTATCTTCTTGACAAATCCTCTATTTTTGATAAATTCATGAAAGAAACTTGAGTCAAAAAAGAGGCAATATCCATGCCAGTTGTGTTTTGCAAGTTCCAGATCATTCTGTCAGCTTTCTTTTCTACTTGGATATTTAGAAGGTGGGGATTTTGAGTGGAAGGGGCCAAAGACCAAGCAACAAGTATCTTTGACTTAGGATTAAATCCTGATCCTCTTATTACCTCTCCAATTTCAAATTCAGTTTTGAACATTGGGTCCTCTTGCTTCCTAATCTGATCAATAATAAAAGTAGACTGGATATCCCAGTCAGGCATCATAATCATACCAGTACTCTTAATCAATTATCTTGCTTGTTCCACAAATATTTGCTCTCTGTCAGGATCATATTGTTGCAGTGCCTTGATGATCTCTTGTTTATTTTCTTCATTTGCTTCCTCTATGATCAGATTTTGTCTTAATTGTTTTTGTTTCAATCTTGACAAAAAACTTTTAAATTCATCTGACTTAATAAAGTCATCATCTTTCATGAATTCATTTGACAACATCACACACTCATCAAAGCCTTGAGCAAGGGCTTCGTTTGTTTCTCCCTATTCTTCATTCTACCCTGCTTCTCTAAGATGTGTCCTTATTTGATGAAAGTATTGTCCTTGTTTTGTAACAATTGCTCTAGCAGGGTCTCTCCTCACAATTGTACCGACCTCACTGGTTTTTTGTTTCTTTGTAGCTGGGGTAGATTGAACTTCATCCCCACTCTTTACATCATCAGTAGACACACTAAGTGGCCTCTTTCTATGTGAAGAATGTACATCTTGGGGGTCTTGTTGCTGAGCAACCACTTTAGAATCTGGAATTGGAGGCATTTGTTCCATCAAAGTTTCATATAAACTCAACATTTTGTTAATCCTCTCCAGGTACGAGCTATCAGGGCAAAAACTTGAGAAACTAGGGTCAGCAGCCTTCAATTCTGCTTCAACTCTCATTAAATTTTTCCATTTTCTTCTCCTTTCTTGTACTTCATCTTTTCTCAGCAAATTTCTAACCACATCTTCATCATCCAATGGTTCATGGTCCTTTATTGCAGCCCAAGGTGTCATTTTTGGCATTGCAATTTTAATATATTGTTCCGGATCACAAAATCTAGACATAACATTAAGCAACCTATACTGTTTAAGGAAATTGTTTACTTGATCAAAGCAACTCCTACCAATGGTGAAATCAGATGCAACCCAAAGCCTAGGAAGAAAAGAACCCTTCCTATTTTTATCAAGGTATTCTTTTTCAACTAGGGTCAATTGCCAGATAAACTCCATAAAAGCAATCCTAATTGGAACAAACTTTGGTAAAATATGGGGAGGCTGAGGACACCCATAGACTCTGATCACAGAAAAGTTATCAAAAAAATAAAAGTCCCCCCAGTTATGTGAAATAGACCAGTTTGGAACAAACTGGTAAGGTCTCAAAACTCTCCTAACATCAATTGACAATCGTTCCCTAATTATTCCTAGCATTTCTATAATTGGCGAAACAATCCAATTTTCAAAGAAAAGGAAAGAAGAATGGGGAGAACTACTATCCCAAACCTGGGTCCATCTTTGTATTGGCATTAAGACACTGAGTTCTTCTTTGAAAAGCTCCAATTCTTTATCCAAGAACTCAACATTATAGAACAAGATTAAATGCATCAGCAATGAATAATGCTTGAATGTAGGGCTGGGTGCACCACTCTGAATTTCAACTAGAGCATTATGAATGTGTTCAACCACATAGCCCACATAATCATAATCTTTTTTAACATTTGGGTGTTGAATGTCCATGGCCATCATCATTAATTCAGTTGACACTGTTGAATCTCCATCAAGACCCAACACTCTGCATAATCCATAGATTGTACAATGCATATAATGGTGGAAAGGTGTGATGTCAAATGGTGGTTCGATACTCTCTGGAATTATAACCAGCTTCCTATCCTCCCTAGGCATGTATCTAGGGATTGCATGCTTCTTGATAACACCTTTGTATTTGTCATAATCCTCTGCAATCCGCTCTAAATATATATATGTACATGCATAACCAATAATCTAGAAAGCTTCAACAAAGCTAGCTCTGTTAATTGAAACTAGGGCAAACTGGTTCTTTCTTCTGATTACCCTAGATACTAGGCAATAGCGTTTGGCCAACTCTTTGATCAAATCCACATCAACATACACATCTAGCACAATTAACTTTGCCATATTTAAATCCCAAGGGTTTGACATCGGGACACCCTTAACCCTATTATTCTAGAAATACTTAAACAGAGCATAACCAGTCATATTAGGCATGGTAGGGTTTCTGCATTGGCTAAATAAATCTCTCCATGCCAAATGATTTGTATTCAAAGCAACGGAAGTCCCTGGCATCAAATCTACAAATTCTTCTTTGTATTTCTTAACCATCATTTCCTCAGTGGCACTGGCCTTGGAACCTCCAGGTTCTTCTGCTCCACTTTTTGTGGCCTTGGGCTTGGGCTTGGAACCTCCAGTACCACTCATCGCCTGGCTCATTTTAGCTACAAGAGAAAAACTTAACCAATTTTCTGAAATTTTCTCACACACAACACTCCGAATTTTCCAACGTTGTTGCAGAGCTCAATTCACTGGATTACCTTGAATATAGAATGCATTAATGCAATTATACAAAACCTCGGCTCGATCATGCAATTTATGGTATTTACTATTTGGGCGTCGTCACTTCTCTCAAGTCTCATTAATTGCCACACTTGCATGAACTAGCTAGTAGCTATAGTCTGTGGCATTAATTCAAACTTCAAACTGAAGTACTCGAGTGAAATTTGAATTCATGCCCTTATATTTGATTGGCGATTGGCATTCAAAACTTTTACAGAACCCGGCAAACAAGTCCACGTGTTAGCGAGTTAGCAACAATGCTGCCAAATCCTCTTAATCGCAAGCTCGTAACCCCTTTTACGAATCCTCAAAGAATCTCGCGAGTGAGCGACAGTCGTTGATCTAACAAAACAACTTATTTCATCGCAAGCTCGCAAATAGAAACTTAACTTGACTTAAACCTTGCGATCCCGCAACAAGAAGACACTTAACCACCATTGCATGCTCGCAACACTTTTGGACTTAAGACTTACAAACCCGCGAGCATGCGATGACCACAAAATCAGACCAAAACTTACTTGTCGCCAGATCGCAAGTGCAACTTAAAATGCTAAACAACTTCAAAACCTGCGAGCAAGCGACTTAACCCCATCGCATGATTGCAAATTAAAATGACCTAACCGCGAACACCTCGCGACCTTGCGATAACATAAAATCACATCTAATCGCAACCTCACAACATAAAATAGTATTTGGGAATGGGTGTCGTCATTAAGGCAATTGTACAAATGTCAAAATCTCGGCTAGATCATGCAAGCCGTCACTTCTCTCAAGTCTCATTAATTGCCACACTTGCATGAACTAGCTAATGTGGCATTTGATTGTGATTGCCATTCAAAAATTTTACAGAACTCGACAAACAAGTCCACGTGTCAATCCCCATCTTTAATCACACACTCTCAACCGGTTATAACAATTAGGAAAGGAACCAACGAGTTAGCGACAATGCTACCAAATCCTCTTAATCACAAGCTTGCAACCCCTTTTACGAATCCTCAAAGAATCTCACGAGTGAGTGACAGTTGTTGATCTTCATCAAGCCCTTTAGTCGCAACCTCGCAACATTATTTGTAATATTCTTTCTTTACCTGCGAGCTAGCGACCACTGCAAATCTAACAAAATAACTTATTTCATTGCAAGCTCGCAACTCGAAACTTAACTTGACTTAAACCCTTGCAATCCCGTGACAACAAGGCACTTAACCACCATCGCATGCTTGCAACACTTTTTGACTTAAGACTTACAAACCGGCGAGCATGCGATGACCACAAAATCAGACCAAAACATACCTATCGCCAGATCGCAACTTAAAATGCTAAACAACTTCAAAACCTGCAAGCAAGCGGCAAAACCAACTAAGTTACGATACCAACTACATCGCATGATCGCAAATTAAAATGACTTAACCACGAACACCTCGGGACCATGTGACAACATAAAATCACACCCAATTGCAAACTCACGACCAAAGTGATTTCATTAACAATCTCCACCTCGCTAACATAAAATGCTAATGCTCAAATAACAAGAGACCTCGCGATTTAAACCCAAACCAATAGGTCCAACACTCACTAACTCGCCACTTAAATTGTTAAACATGAAATTTATTTGTGAGTTAGAGATGAAACATTAAACATGTCTGACCAACCAGTTTGACCACACTTGATGATGACATTGACAAATAAATAGAGGATAACTCAAATTTTCAACGCACGACAACTTCGGTTTACCAGCCAACTAAGATAAAAAAAAAAAAACACAAAACCCTAATCGCCATGAACATCATTTTAAGCATTTACTGTAGAACAGTAGAAAGGTTCTAGCAGTAATGGTTATGTAGTATGAATAATTTTATGGATCTTGTGACACAAATTGTTGCATTTCATGTTCAACATAATGTGGAACCAAATACCAATTTACTAATAATTCAATTGTTTAGTAATAATTCAAATTCACAATTTAAAATATGAAATAAGTATCTGTTCTACTTCTGATTGACAAATTCAAGGAATACAATATCAAAAATCATCAATGACAACTATAGTATTGCAATTTTGCAAATTGAAATTGTAATATGACTCAAGAACTATAGTATAATTATAAATACCTATAAACTGACTACTAATTCACTTTAGTGACTCAGTCCGACTGTCCGAGGCTTCTATATCCCAAATGGACTCAAGATCCGGAAACTGACTAGTACTAACAGGTTCATCTTCATTCTGAGTCAGGTATTCAAAAATGTCTTCGTCTTCATGCTGACTCTGAGTCTGTGATCTATCATATTCATTTGTCTCGGCACTAGCACTAGCAGTAACACCACTAGCTTTTAAAGTGTTGCACACCCCTCGTCTTTCACGCATGGAATTCCAGATTGCTAGTGCCCTATCATATGGAAAATCTCTAACATTATACTAGGTTACAAACAACCTCAAGTAAGTGTGTATGGTGAAAATGGATAACAATGATAACAATATTGAAAGGATAAATGAATTCAACCACCAAACCCTAGCCTAACAATGAACAAAGATCCACCATAACATATGAAGATAACCTAAGACAATGCAAATAACTCAAAATCACAAAGATTATACCATCACATGTCCAATAGGGTTTTGATCTCCATTCTTCCTATCTCCATTGATCTTGCTTGATATACTTGCTCTCAGATTTTTATATGCACAAGAGCTCAACAAAGAACGGAATGTGGTTGCAAGTGGAATTGTAGTGTAGCCAAGTACTCCAAAATCAGTCATTAGGATGTGTCATTAGGGTTTGACAATGAAGAAAGCATCTCCTTAAATAGAAGACACAATAAGAAATGGAGGGTTAAGATTGAGAGGTATAAAAGAGAGGTCGGCTAGGATTAGAGGGTAGGTAAAAGAAATACCAAAATAATGAAAGAGGTAGGTAGTGTATGAATTAAGAGATGAATGACATGTGTCATGTGTAGAAAAAGATAATGAATTAATTAAATAAATAAAGATTTATTTAATTAATAGAAGAAGTAGAACAATTAAATAAATAAAATATTTATTTAATTTAGGAAAGGGGTAATTTAAATAAATAAATGTATTTATTTAAATGAGAAATAAGGCTAGAAGAGGATAAATGAATTAATTAAATAAATAAAGATTTATTTAATTAATAGAAGAATTAGGCTTAGATAATTAAATAAATAAAATATTTATTTAATTAGTCATGACAATTTTGGGTGTCTACAGTAAGTTTCCAAATTCTTGTCTAATTTGTTTCTGATCTTTGATTTCAAAAGCCCTAATGCAATGAAAACTCTCTCATCTTCCACCGACCCCAATATCATTGTTTGACATAAATCAGCAAGTTTCAAATATTCTGGTATTGTAATATGCAATGCTTCACTTTGATCTATCCTTTTCCAAAGCCTTGTGATTGATCCAGGTTCAAATGGATTCTCCAAGTTAACCAACTGCTGTTTCATAACCAATGCAAATTGTTTGTATTGTTTTCTAAGATGATCTAAATTTAAAATTCCTTTTATTGGCTGTCCATTGCAATATGCATCTTTTGAAAATGTCAATATCAATTCCTCTAGTTTTTTATGATACATCTTTGCGTCCTTTGGATTATCTCCAATTGAATTCCAAAATTGAGGATACACACAACCCATGGCTCCAAGTATTTCTTCTCGAGGGAATCTTTCACGAATCTCAGTTGAAAGTTCATATGCAATAGACTTCAAATTATCACTAGCAGATTTAACAATCCTGTCAAAATCTTCCTTTTTAACTGGTAGTGCTCTACCTCGCTTTCCCGTCTTAGATTGGTGCATTGGTATCTAAAATCCTTTTACAAAGACACATAGCTCATTTTTGGTATTGAAATGTAAAAAATTTTCAGCATGATTCAAATTTGTAATTATCTGCCACCTAAAAAAATTTGGGCTTTGCCCTGTTAGATCTTAATATAGACCATCCAGGCTCAAGCATGTCATTTTACGTAGAGTGCTATACTCATTGATATACATAGTTCTGTCTTGGGCTTTCTTAACAAGTTTTTTCATTGAATCCAACATGGGGAGAAGACTAGCTAAAGTTAACAGAGTCTCTATATCACTTAACTTATGTAAGAGATTAGGAGCTTTGTCTACTGTGAGGCGTTGCTCATACATTAGACCAATCAAGGATTGATATTCTGTTAGAACTCGTTTCGCTGGTCCATGCAAGGAGATCCATCTAGTCTCAACATCCCTGAGAAGCTTGTTTCCTCCTATTACTCCCTCAGCAAAAATCTAAAATTCTGCAAAACGTTTAGGACTTCGACAGAAGTATGAGTGGATCTCATGGACTAGATCTTCAACTTTTGACACTGTAGGGAAATTGCTTACAATTCTATATGCTAAATTCATTCGATGGGCCATGCAGTGAATGCCAACCATCTATGGTGCAATACTAGTTTGTAATCTTGCGCAAAGACTAGTCCTTTGACCTTGCATTACTGCAGCTCCATCAACTCCAACACACACCAACTTCTTGGCAATTATCAAGTCATCCATACCAGCAATTTCATTCAAAGCTTTCTTAACTTCCAAATATAAATTTTCTGCTGTTGAATTGCCCCTCATTTTACGAACACAAAGTAGATGAGCTCGGCGGATGTGTTCTTTTATAGTATACACATGCATACAAACCCAAGCAGTGTTATCTACCATAGTAACTTCATCTATGGATAATGAAATGAAATTTGACTCTTTTACACTCTCTTGTAAATTTTGCTTTTCCACCTTAGCGAGACAGTTTGCCATTTCCCATCCAGCATTTATTGACCAATGTGACATAGGATAGTGAGGAACATTCAAAAAAGATAATAAATTACTAAATTCTGGGAAATCTTTCATAGGATGCCCTCTCGACATAATATGAAAAATAACACTCATCTGAACAGTCTTTGCCAGGTTTGCATCTTTCGCTGCATGTTCAAGCCCAGCCTTGATTGTATTTCCAAATCCACTATTACCAATCACTGTCGTTTTGTGGTTATGCTCTTCATATTCCACGCCATACTTAACATGAAGACATTCTTCCTTTGATTTCCATCTTACTACTCATGTTTCCTTTCTGTCTATGATCTGTTTTTCATAAACCTTACCAATATGCTTTTCTATGGTATCAAGCTTTAGCTGCATCTTCTTCTCTCTTTTTGTTTTCCAACTACAAATCTTACACCTGCATTCTGTTGGTTGTTCATCATTGTTTGGGACCGGTTCAATGAATGGGTACTTTGCTACCCAATCAATCTTAAAACTCCTTGTCATCTCCCACTCTCGCCCCAGTTTTACTTTCCTTTTTCTTTTCTTCCTACCAACATCATCTTCAATACTAGCATTTGCATCCGAGTGAATTACCTCATTGTGTGTATCCCTTACAACATCTTCTACCATGTTAGTATTTCCATCCTCATTTGATGCATTTAACTCAATGACAATCCCACCTTGTGGTGGTGGTGAGCTACTGTGAATGGCTTTTGTAACTACAAAAGTTGATGGACCAGAAACTTTGCCATTTCCAAAGAAAGACTTTATGGTAGTATCTTTAAGTTTAAGTTTTGGGTATTTTGATGGCCTCTCAATCCCTTCAGTTTCACCGCCATGAGGAGTCTTACCCTTTTCTGACATCTCAATCCCTTCACCACCCTGAGGAGTCTCACCCATGTCTAACTGTGACATCTTGAGTCTTGACCTCTCACTACGAATTAAAAGTTAAAACTAATACTAACAAGTATGAAGAAATGATTACTCACCTTTATGCCTTCTCAATTCTCTGAATCAGGAATCAGGAATGTCTGGGCTTGTGTTGTAGGATTGTAACTCTGGCCCTCCGCCCTACAATGTGAATGAACTTCGACTTTCCAACTCAATTTGCGGAATGCAAATCGAGACTCGAGAGCTCCCAATTTACTAATCAGACACGAACAAATTGTAAGAAAGAGTGTAAGAAAGAGTGTATTTATAACAATCCATGATTGCAGTTTTGGCAAATTGCGCGGGGCCTGGGCGTCGCAATTTCCAATAAACATTTAATTTAATTGCATTTTTGGCGAATTGCATTTTTGGCGAATTGCGCAGGCATGTAATGAAAATTTAATTTAAGCGGGGCGAAATGGTTCCTCGAATTTGTATAATGTTTTAATTGATATTGGCAAATTTGGTCGACACGTGCAATGAACATTTAATTTACCATTGGCGAATTAGGTCCTGGGTACGTGGTCGTTTTACTATTGCTGGCGAATAACGGAGGTGATCTAATACCCGTGTCTAAGTGATTTTAGGCGAATATTACGGGCATGCACGTCGGCAATGTGTGGTCAATGGCGAAGCTACATTCTATAGTGCACCGTTAACCCCAAAATTCCGAGCGATTTGACCACGATTTTGCCCCAGACAATTCGCATGAAATTCGCCAATTGGCAAAGAATCGCCACTAAAAAACTCTCTGCCATGTACTTACCTTGGGATTCCTTTCTTTGTTACACAGGATAAGATGGGTTTTGGGATAAGATTATTTCAGTCATTTCTAAAAGAATTCTCTCATGGAATCATAGAGGGTTAACTTTGGCTGGTAAAATTGTTCTCATCAAGTCTGTTTTGAATGTTGTTCCCATATATCTCATGTTTGTTTTGAAGTCTCCAAAGTAGTCATTATTAGTTTACAGGATACTCTTAGAGATTTTCTTTGGAACAATAATAAAGATGGTAAGAAGAAAATCCCTTTAGTTGAATGGGATAAGGTATGTTTGCCTAAGGAACTTGGGGGAACAGGAATTCGGAGTCTGGAGAATCAGAATTTAGCCTTAGGTGCTAAGTTGGTTTGGAAATTATATGACAAGCCTAGCTCCTTATGGGCATAGATTATGTCTGTCAAGTATTTAAATAATGGACCGAGAGAGTACATTTTTAAAGTCTCAAATTTACCTTTGGGTTTTGCTATTTGGAATTTCCTTTGTAAATGTAGATCAGTTATTTTGCCTCATCTCTCATGGATTGTTCATAATGGTAGAAAGGTCAGATTTTGGGATGAAGTATGGAATAGACACACACCTCTGGTGAATATTAGGGATTGGTCTCCTCTGATCACTATTCTTTCCTCCCTTTGGGGTGTTTTTGTAACAGATTATTTTGAAATTGTGACTATTGGACCCCTTAAGCTAGCTAGATGGAAGTCGATTGATTTCTTAGATGTTGATCAAAGTATGAAATTAGATTTTGAGAAGATTTTGGGGGATAGAATTGTATTTCTTTCTGATTCTGATGATGAACTTATTTGGACAAAGAATATTTCTGGTAAGTACACTGTTAAAGATGGTTACAACTCTCTTATGGTTGCTAAAGATTTATCATCCCGACCTTATAAGTTGTTTTGGCATTCAGCTTGTCTTCCTAAAGTTGGAGCCTTTGCTTGGTTGGTAGTTCAGGACAGAGTCCTTACAGGTATGAGACTAGACAGGCTTGGTATTACTGTTGTTTTCCCTTGCATCCTTTGTAATAAAAATTTGGAATCTTCTTCACACCTGTTCCTACATTGTGATTATGATTATGAATGTTGACAGTGGTTGTTTGAGAAGTTAAATATATCCTTTGTTATTGGTGTAGCGTCCTAAAATTGTGACACTTGCAATTTCGACTGCATTTCGGTCTTCACGATGGCGACGCAACACGCAACCTGAATGGAGACCCCGAAACCTGATTATGACACTGAAAACTGCATTTTCTTGCACTCTGGCCTAAACCTCCTTTGCACCCTGCTGTCCCGGGAGGTGGGACTAGAGCGCCCAGCGCCCTGGTCCCCAGGACCATGGCGCCCAGTGCCCTGGTCCCCAGGACCATGGCGCCTAGCGCCCTGGTCCCTGGGTCCTATTTTGGGCCCGGTCTCTTTTGGACTTCGGGTCTTTATGTTTGCAAATTGGAAAATTATCTTTCCTGGTCGGCCTAAGGTCGGGAAAATCAGTCTATCAGCCCTAAATGACAAGTATATAAACTACATTTGCCTCTCCCATTTGGGTAAGAAGGACATATGTGTACAAGCGTGGAAACTATACTCAAGCATTCAAACATTCAAGCATTCAAGAATTCAAGCATTCCTTCTAAGTCTCCATTCAAGGCTAAGTGTTGCATTCAAGACAAGGATTCAACCATTGAAGAGGAGATCACTTACTACATACTACTACAACATACAACATACAACATCTATACCTTCGCACATAAGGATACAAACATCCTTACAACAAGGTATTAGTACTTGTTTTACATTACAAACATTTACATTTATAGCACTTGCTCATTTCTTGGTTAATTCCAAAACCGGGGTTTGACCTAAAGGCAAAACCCTAATCCCTAACCCCCCAATCGTCTTCGCTTTTCTGTGTGTAGGTTGCAGGTACGCGGCTGAAATTGAAGATCTGGAATCCTTGTGCAGAGACGAACAGGTCCCCCTTCGTTTCGCGGATTTTTCGGAGGACCGTGGCACTCGGGCGCCATCGTCCCGACAACTTTTGCTCAAATTTGCAGGACAGCGCCGTATCGACATTTTACTGCTAATTCCAGGTCCGCAGCTTCATCCTATATCCCTATCTCAGTTTATAAGCGAATCTTTGTCACTTTCTATGCATTCCTAACTTAATTCTTCTATGCACATTCTTTACAAAAGAGGGTAGCCTTGCTTTCTTAAGCCTTGAAACACATTTAGCATCCAATCTTGCATTGTGTGGGATTGGATCTTGTGGGTTTCAACCCCTCTTTTGAATGTAAAGTCTCTCCCCTAAGTGAAAACCATCAACCCTAGTGAATCTCCCTTCTCTCTCCTTGGAGTTGGAAGGGGGGAGAGCAACTAGGGTTCAATCGCGATTTTCCGCTTTACAATTGGTAAGGATCTCATTTCCCATTTTAGATCATGGCCCTTTATGTTTGCCTCATCTTTTTATGCATGCCTTAGATCATATCTCCATCTATTGTGATTTGGAATGTTTGGCTAGAGCAAAACAACATGATATTTAAAAAAACAAGTTCTCTTGTGTCTGAGGTTCTATTAAAAATTGAGACTTCAATCTTTGAGGTTGCTTTGTCGTTTATTTATAAGAATTTGGAAAATCTTACTTCTTTTTCGCACTAGGATAGTAGAGTTACTAGAGTTTGGAAGATGTTGTCGGTTTTACCCTCTCATGGTTCAATTTTAAAAAAGAATGATGCAATAGGTAAGAGATGCTCTGCCAGATGGAAACCTCCTCTACAAGGGCACTTTAAACTAAATTTTGATGGGGCCTCTCGTGGTAACCCTAGGCCGGCTGGGGTAGGCATGGTAATTTATGATCACAATGCAAATTTTATTCGAGCTAAGTGTCATGCTATTGGTTTTAAAACTAACAAATATGCGGAATTTCATTCTTTGTCTTTTGGATTGGATATGGCAATCTCTTTAGGAATTAAGGACTTAATAATTGAAGGTGATTCTGTGGTGATTATTCAATGTGTTATGAAAAAGAAATTGAATTGTTGGAATTTGTAGTATATACTTGATCTCATTTTACAAAAATTAGAATTGTTTGAATCTTTCTTGTTATCCCATTATTACAGAGAAGTTAATAAGATTGCGGATTATTTGGAAAATTTAGCCATTGATAGCAATGCTAATCAGCGAGAGGTGGGTTTTAAGGAAATTCCTTCTAGGGTATGGGAAGGTTTGCAACAATAGTTATGTGATTTTCTTGAGTAATGTTGATGTAAAACTTTATGATGATAATGTTTCCCGCTTTCACCTATCATTTCAAGTAATCATGTTCGTTTTCTAGAGGAGAGTTGAAGCTCATGGTATTTGATACAATAGTGTTTTTCCAAAGGTTTTTTGATACTTTCTTTTTTGGTGGGAAGGTTTTTGGCTCATGGGATTTGGCATAGGGATTTGGAAAATTTTGTCTTCTTCCATTGATAGCAGTTGTGGAGTCTACATTTGAAAATTATCTGATGGGCCATATGGGCTCTATGTAAAACTGATATTATATATGTTGTGATAGCATTTTGTATGTGGTTTTGGGTGGGGTGTATAAACTGATCTGTTAGATACTATAGGTTTATTTTATGAGCTGTGATCGGAGGTTTTCTTCCCAGGGTTCTTTCCTCTGGTATGCTCTTTGAATCCTGTGTAAAAAATAAAAAATATTAATAAAAAAGTTTAGTGGAATAATTCATTTTTATTGAAAAAAATAATTATTGTTATTAATAATTATCAAAATCATAAAAATTAAATATTAAAAATAATATGTGAATTTTAAAAATAAAAAATAATATTTAAATTTAAAAAATAAAAAATAAAAAATAATATTTAAATCTTAAAAATTAAAAACAATCCTCTCATTTACAAAGACAAAAAACATCGCAGCTTTTTTGTTTTTCAAAACATTATTTTTAAATTGTAATATCTTTGCTTGTTCAACGAAAAAATAAGAAAGGTAAGGAAGGAATGCTCTGCAATGCCGACATGACGAGGCTAAAGGTTTTGTATTGAGGGGTTGATCCCTCAATTGAGGAGGAGGTGGCAATCCTCCTCCACGCGGGTTTGCTTTTCTTCTTATTTGTTTTATTCTTTGAGTTTCATTTATTTCCCTTCTTGCTTGCCTCGTTGCTTGTTTGTCCTTCTCTGTGCAGATGCGTGCCAAGATTAATGCGACGTCATGGAGAACAATTTCGAAGGAGAACCATCAATTCTTGACAAAATAGAGGTGGTTGATAATGTGAAAACCAAAGGCATGAAGAAATCCTTCAAGGAGGTTGTTGCTCAACTGCTTCCCACTATTGCAAAAGGTGCTAGGTTTGTCTCTATTGAACCCTTGGAAGTAGGTGATAATGGTGACTCTAGTGGGAAAGGTAAGGACCTTAGTTTTTCCTTGGGCTCCCTTTCTGTCATTCCTAATGATTCAATGTGTAATGAGATTGCTCTTGAAAAGAGTAGATTAAAAGATGTTGCTATTTTTTTCGCTACTGTTGATGTTGATAAATGACCTGCCCGAAAATTCCTTGATGATTGGTTTAGAAATGTGTGGAATATTAAACTAGGGTTTCATGTTTCTTTATGTAGATTAATTCAAAAAGGATTATTTGTTATTTTTTTCAAAGATCATAAGGCCCAATCTGAAGTGGTTAATAAGCAATATTGGATTGTTGGTAGATGCACATTTCGTGCCCTAGGATGGTCTCCTAAATCCATTAATGAAGAAATATTGGCACTATCATGCCCTAGGTGGCTTCTAGTTAAAAATGTCTCTCTGCTGCTGTGGAGATTCATACCCCATCTGATTGAGCCAATTGGCAAAACCATTTGTATGGATAATTCGGCCTCCCTTATACCACATTTGGATGCTAGGGTTCTTGTTTCGATTAACCCTGGTTTAGATGTTCCTAAATTTCTCAATGTTAAATTAGGGGATGACATTGTAGCTTGCCCTATCAAAATTCTAGGAGTCAATGCTTGCTTCCTTTGCAAAAAAGAGGGGCATATTCGGAAGAATTGTCCCATTATCAATCAGAAAAAAGGTGTGGAGAAACCCCAAAAGGGTGTTCATGACTCCTCGTCTACCTCCAAGAATCATTTTCCCTTATCGGCCTTTGTACCTCTCATGGATAAACTTGACTCCTTAAGTAAAAATGTTAAAAATGCTATGAGTGGAGCTAATAAAACGCTTCTCGAGTTTGATAAAAATGCAGACTTTGGGAAATTCAATGAATCTCCCCCGTCCCACTCTACAATTGCAAAAGCCCTAGAACAGATGGATAAAGATCAACAAGAGGGTTTTCAAATGGTTAGAAAAAACCCTAGAAAGAGGAGGAGGAAAAATGCCCAGCAGTTGGCGCTTGAAAAAATTAGAGCGGCTAACCCAATAGCAGTTAGCATAGTAAAGATAAAAATTATAGGGCGAACAATTCTACTCCTCCTATGGAAGATGATGCGCAGGAGATGTCCCTTGAGAGGAGATTCTCAGGTATGAATACAAATTATTCCTTTGTCAAATCTTTCGTTAATAATTTTGAAGGGAGAGACAAAAATAGTAGTGAATCAGGTGATGGAGGGAGCTCTAGTGGGGCACTCATCAAGCCTGCTTCTCGTAGGGACTCTGTAGATATGGATGTATCATATGAAATTTCTCCGTCTAGTGACCTTGGATTGGCTAAGGGAGCCCCCCCTCTTACAAAATTCACTACTGAGTCTTCTATAGCCCTTCCCCCTAAGAAGTTTGTTGATATTACAGATAACTACGTTATAGAGGTCATTGTCATTGACCCTAATAGAGGTGACCCCAACCCTAGTGAGCCATCAACAAATGTTTTTATGCCATAGGAAATAGTGATAGTTTAAACACATATGGACTTTGTACTGGGGATGAGGTGGCCCCCAGTCAACCTGATCCCAACAAGGATTCAGACTGTGGGGATGACTCCCAATATGATGAAGACTCTGTCGAAGAAGGTGATGAGATGGTTGATAGTGAGAACACTGATCATAAACCCAGATGAAGGAGAGGTAGACCATTAGGGTCCAAAAATAAAGGATCTTCCAATAGAAGGAAAGCAGAAGAGAAAAAAGATCTCCCCAAATGCTTCAGCAATTTTAAGACTGCCAAAGAGTTACAACAAATCTCCTAGATATGATGAAGTGTATTTCATGGAACATTAGAGGTCTGGAGTCGCCAGACAGGAAGCAGATTGTTAGGAGGTTTCTTAACCAACATAGAGATTCAGATTTTGTGATGCTGCAAGAATTGAAAGCAACTAAATTTACTCTGGAGGTCAATCTTGATTTCATTTGGAGAGACTCTATTAAGATCTGATCGGATCATGATAAAGGGAGAGGGGGAGTTGGGCTACTCATCAACCCTAAGTGGATAGATCACATTATTGGTCAGGGACACTCTCCATGTAATAGATAATTTTGGGCTTCATTCATCTTGAATAATTGTGTCATAGGTGTTTGCTCAATTTATGCAACCAATGATTATATGGAGAGGACTGAACTATGGGACTGGATTGCCTCTCTTCCTAAAATTCCTTGGATTATTTGGGGAAACTTCAACATGATTGAAAATGATGAGGATATGTTTGAAGGTGTTTCTATGGAGTGGAAAGGGGTTGAGAAACTGCATTGGGAAAGGATGAAGAATTGTAAGAAGCTCTTTGACCCCTTACTTGGTAGTAAGCAATCTGCGAGAAGGATATGGTACACTTGGTGCAATTACCAGAAAGGAAAACAATATTGTAGGTTGGATAGATTTTATGCAGATAGAGACCATTTCTCCTTTACACTAGATGATCAGGGCAATGCAGTAGTAGTCTGGTTGGTTTCCCTCTCTGATTATCACCCTATTGTTTCTCTCATTAGGCTTGGAGACACACCGGCCAAGAAGGGGAAAGGTTGAGACAAATTCATCCTCAACAGGCATCTCCTTAAGGATCGAGATGTGATGGTTACCATTAACATTATTAGGTTTCTCAATAAAAGAAATAAGAACGTGCAATCTTATATCAGCAGATGGAATCAAAATGTTAAGAGTTAGCAAAACTTGCTTCAGACTATTAGGCAGAAAAGAGCTAAGGGTAGTAGATTTCAGGAAAGAGCACTTGCTGATGAGTTGCACCAAATTGAAGAGGATATTCAGAACAACCCTAGTTACCTTGAGTTATCCAGTAGAGTTGCACATGCTAGGGATGCTTTCAGGAGGTACCAACAGGTTAAGATTAGAGGTGCAATGATTAGAGCCCGAAGTCAGTGGATGCAGTTTGGTGACAAAGGGTCTAAGTTCTTTTTCAATTTGCTTACATAGAAGAAGAACAGAGAAAAAATTGATAGACTATGGGTTGATAACAAGGAGGTAGTGGATGTAGAAGATATTAAAGAGGCCTTTTCCCTATTCTACAAGGAGCTCTTCTCCTCTAAAGATTCTCCCAATGCACAAAGAGATAGAGAAAGATGTAGAGCACTTATTCCCATTAGAATAATTGATGAAGACTCACATTCCTTGAAACAAGCTATATCTGTGGAGGACATGAAAAATGCCATTAGAGCCCTTAATAATGAAAAAGCACTGAGCCCAGATGGATTGCATGTTGAGTTTTATGAAGCTAATGAGGAATGGATTAGCCAAGATCTCCATGAGCTGTATGTTGAGGCTCTTGAGAAAGGATCCCTAGGAGACATTGTCAACAAAGGGATTATCAAGTTGTTACCCAAAGAGAGAGATAAGACACTTATCAAAAACTCGAGACCTATTACATTTCTCAATGTGTCATATAAGATCTTGGCCAAAGTTCTTGCTCTTAGACTAGAAAATGTGTTGCCCAAGTTTATTTGTCCTACTCAATCAGGTTTCATTAAGGGAAGATTCATTCTGGAAAACCTAATAACCAATTGGGAAGCAATGGACTGGGCTAATGCTTCTAGGCAGAATGTTGCCATGTTCCTCTTAGATTTCGAGAAAGCTTATGATAGGGTTGAATGGAATTTTATATTGATAATGTTAGAAGCTTTTGAATTCCCTACAAAATTCTGTCAATTTGTGAAGGTTCTTCTCAAAGATGCTTCTGCACAGGTTGAGGTTGATGGCTCACTCACTCAGGTCATTAAACTTGGAAGGTCCATCAGGCAAGGATGCCCCCTTGCCCCGACCCTGCTTGTCATTTCCTCTGATGCATTGTACTACATATTGAGAGTGCACCATTTCCCCTAAAATCGGAGGTGTTGTGCTTCCTAATGGGTTAGATTTGGTTAATATTCAGTTTGCAAATGATACTACATTATTTGCAAAACTCACCTAGCAGAACATGGAATCCCTTAAAAGAAAAATCAAGTTTCTCGGTGAGATATTAGGGCCAAAATCTCTCAAACTAAAATCCACCTTGCTTGGGTGGAGAGAGGACCCTCCGGATTGGATACAACAATTTGGGATCTAGTGGGGGGGTCCTAACAAGATTTTCAGATACCTAGGGATACCCTTCTCTATCTCCCCTTCTCTAAAGGAAATGTGGATATGGGTTAGAGGTAAAATAGACAAGAAATTAAATAAGTGGAACAATAGATATATGTTGCTTGTTGGCAGAATCTATCTTCATACAACATTTACTACTCATCTGTCTAGATGTTTTGTAACTATCGGATACTTGAAATCCATAAATTTATAAGTTCTTATGGTCTAGAGGGAAAGGAAACAATAAGATACATTCAGTTAAATGAGGTTGGTGTCATATTGAGAAGAGATTGGGATGGCTCAGATGAAAGGATCTGAGACTCCAAGGGATTGCACTTGCTGCAAAATGGATCTTTCAGGCATTTGAAGGCAGTGAACCATGGAAAGTCTTGGTCAAAAGCAACATTATGAGGGCTGTACCTAAGGGGGCTAAATCTTGGAAGTATTTACCCTTTTGTGACCTGGTGGTTGGAGGTTTCCCAGTCTCAATAGTTAGACCATTCATCACCAATAGTAGGGCCAACAACAATGATCACATTCATGGAGAGAGATCTATCTGGTGGAACCTTTTCCACTCCTCCAAACCTCTTGCGCTTACACAAGGTTGTTCTGCCAGAGCATGGGATAACAAAGGTATTTGTTTCTTTAAAGACATTATTGATAATGATATGCTTATGAGTTGGGAAGCACTTAGTGCCAAGTATGATATTCCGGCTTCACAAAAAAGAACTTACAATATGGTTAAAAATGCTTGTGTTGTTCTTCAATTGCCTAAAATTTTTAATGTGGATAATAACATATTTACTGCTTATGAATGGAATAATGATATCCTTATTTCTAATAAGTCTATCAATGTTTATAATACTCTCTTATGATGAGTCTATTATCAATCATGCTAATACTTTGTGGTATGCAGATTTATCTTTAAAGCAGTGGCAAAAAGTATTCACAGGATTATGGAACAGTCCTATTGTTTCTAAGAAAAAATGTTTTAAATGGCTGATGTTAATTAACAAGCTTCCTTTTGGGAAAGATCAATCCAATATTGATATGTGCAATATATGTAGAGTGCCTGAATCTATTAGACGCATCTTCTTTGAGTGCATTATTGCTAAAGAAATATGGTTGATGTTTGACATTTCTATTCCTAACCAGGTTAATATTATGGAAGTTCTTATTGGCTGCATCCATGGTTTGTAAAAAGATACTAATCTATTTTGGAATATTCTTTCTACTGATATCTTATGGTACATTTGGAAAATTAGAAATGAAGATAAATTCCAAGGTAAAACTAGGGCCCTTATCGAGTCATTTCGTGGACTCACTCTTCACTACATTATTTTGTGGGTCTCTGTAACTATGAGGATAGAGAATAACAAATTTCTGCGGTTTCTCAAAGATGGTCATGCTACTATGTTCATATATGAGCCGGAGAATGGATTTGAATGGAGACAGGTTGCAAGAGATCACACCTTTTTTGCCACTGCAATGGAGAATCTTGGTGCTAAGATTCAGAAAGCCAAAAACCCAACAATGGAACAGATCCAGATGTTGACTCAGCCACATGAGGGAAGGAAGACAATTTGGATGGAAGGCCCTTTGGGGTGGACAACTTGGATGGAGCCCTGTCAGGATCATCTTAATGAGTGTTGAGATGTTGTTTGGTTCTTTTTGTTCGAACATGAACATTATCTATGTATACTCTATTTGCTTGGACACATCATAGAATAGGCTATGTATAGGATTATGTTGTTTATAATGTGCATGCAAAACTGTTAGTAGTCATTGAATGGATCTATGTAGGTCAGGATTGTTGGTTTTGAGGCATGACCTCATGTTACTATTGAAGCTATACTTTTTGTAAGTTTACTCTCTATATTTAATATATAAAAAAAATAAGAAAGGTAAAGAAAATCATTCCAAACCAAAATTTGAAAATGGATGGCAACAACGTCGGTAAATTTAAAAACATACAGTGAAAAGATGGAAACATGTGGGCACTTTTAAACAAATTTCTCTTTTTTTCAATTTTCACAGTACACACTGAAAATGGATGGCAACAGCATCGGTAAATTTAAAAACATACAGTGAAAAGATGGAAACATGTGGGCACTTTTAAACAAATTTCTCTTTTTTTCAATTTTCATAGTAAATGCAAAGTTTTTCCCATTCACGTCTTAGGCGTGAGGATTCTTAATTCAAGAGGGCAAAGCCCACCATGAAGAGTCTATTGTCTAATTATTTTTTACTATTTTTTAAATGTTTACATTAGTAAAATAATAAAGATAATATATTTATAGTTAATTATATATTTAAAACTTTTCAATTATAAATTATTTATTTAATATTTTAAAAAATATTATTCCAATTTATTTTAGTAATATTATATATATAAAATTTATCCATAAGAAGATGTGAACATGGGGTCCACTCCCATATATAAAATTATAAAAGGTAAGAATCTTTATAAGGAACATGATGTTGATTCACATCTAAATGGGAGCTAGGAGGGATTATGTAATGTTGAGGCCCAACCACATCCTATTGACACAATTTGCCAACAAATGTCTAAGACCCCACAACTTGTTGTTTGTAGCAATGGGATATAAAGTGGTCTTTTGAAAAACATCTCCTTCACCTAAAGGTAATTTTCTCATAGTCAACTGGTTGCCTCCATCTCCTATCGCCCACCATCAACAATATCTCAGTAGGCAGGACTTGAGATAAATCCATCTCAACACATATTTTAGCGCAAGTAGTATTCTAATAATCAATAGCTACTTGGAAGTGCAATGATACTCCCCTAAGCCATTCCTAGTGGCTCGCAACCAGTCAAGTTCCTAAAATTATAAAGGGAGATAAGTAGCCTCACCCAAAAGTATGTTATATCAAAGATTTCAGTACATGAATCAAAGGCTAGGAACCATGGTTTCATATGCTGGAAATCATCTTGGAGGATCAAGGACCATTCTCTAGCACCAACTTCTTATCCTCTTGAGAATCGAATTTTAGGATAAAGAAGCCCTTAGCTCGGGGTAGATCCAAATTTCCCCTTCCAAATATTATTTCCATATCTCACAAACCCATGCATGTAGATCACATAATTTAAGCCAGATCGTCGTGAATCAACATATTCCTATCCATGACATATATGTTCAAGCTAACAACTAGGATCTTGGATGCAGGGCAAACATGATGGGGGACAATAGTTTGCAAATGGGGTTGCAAGATAAGTGGGCTTAACCTTGCAGGAAACTCCATGGTTAGACACACTCGATTTGGAGTAGTATTGGGATGAGTGACCTCCCAGGAAGGCCCAATGCTTCACCTATATGAGCATCACCTAGATGCAATGAGTGCTAAGTGTACCATTCATTCTCATGAGAGATGGGTTCTTATCAACCACTACTCATGAATCATGGGTCAATGAGTTTGACTCAAAAACTACATAGTTGAACCTTAATAGCAATTTCATAATTGAACAACATTGTTGAAGTTAGACAATGATTATGCATCATAAGGGCCCCTTTTCCCCCACTTCCATATTGGAAACCCACATACAACACATCCTTGAAGTTTCTCTATGTCATTGCAAGTTTAGGCAATATTGTTGTTGCATTGGCTAACTAGTGAATTGAACCAACAATCGTTGAAATCTCCAATGAATCAGGCAACTACAAAGAAATGCGCATCTCAAACGACAAGCCCAACCCTAAACGACCTGTATTAGGCAACACACTAGAAAAACCCCTACCATTCGACTGCAAAAAAAGCCTTGAATGTAATTTTTAAGAATATCAAGCTTTTTGAGAAGTGGAAGATGCATGGCATGCACTCGAAGGAGAGCAAGTATACCTTGCAATACAAACGTTGTGAGCCATCAAGGAGCAAAGCAGAGCATGTATTTTGTCAAATTTTTATTTTTAATAATTATAATATTATATAATTAAGTATTTTAAGATATTATATGAAAAAATTAAAAATATTATTATTTAACTTTTAAATTGCATATATAAGTAAATAGTAATATTTTTTTAATAAATAAAATGCTCCATTTTGTTAGTATGAGCTTTAGGGTAGTCTGTTTAGCGGCAATGGTAGTAGTAGTTTTTCTCAGTTTGTTAATATTGTGTTGGCATATGGACCTAGTTGTTAAAATGTAAATATGGATGATGGTGGATGCTATAATATCAAACTTACTCAATAGATGATGTACAAATTTTCATAATCAATATAATAGGTACAACCCCATAAAGTTATTATATGCTAATAAAAAAAAGGGTAGTTAATAAATATAACTAATTTTTGTTATTATATATTTTTAAAAATTTAATAATAAATTATATGTTTAAGATTTTTAAAAATTAAATTCTTATTTATTTTAATAATTATTCTATTATAACATATATAATATATAATTAGTTAATTTAAAGATATACATTATATGAAAATATTAATAATGTTATTATTTAACTTTTTAAAATACATATATAAGTAAATAATAGTAATTTATAATAAATATAATTTTTTTTTGCAATAATAATAATTAATATTATTTGAATATATAGATTGAAATAAATAAATAGATAAATTATGAATTGACTTTTTTTATCAATCGGTTTCATTTTACTTTTATTTTTTAAGTTTGATTTTACCTGTAACTTTAGTATAAAAGTAAAAAAAAAATCTTTAATAATTTTAATACATTATATATCGTAATAAAAATATACATTTTTATATTATTACATTATCTTATACATATTTATAAAATATAATATATCAATATGTAATATTATAAATATAATTAATTATACTATATTATATATTCTATTTATTATAACATATTATATTTTATATTAGAAATTATTAAAAATATAATATAATATACAATTAATGGTTCAAATCCATATCAAATGGTGCAAGCGAGCGGGAGTGGGAGGAAGAGCAAGAGTAGGAGTAGGAGCAGGGTAGTGCGAGCTTGGGAAACAGAGGTGAAATGCGAATTTCAAAGAGTAGCAGAGGATCTAGCAGGGAGAAATTGGGGAGATTTGGAGGAGTCAGAATACCCTAGGTTAGAGAAGCGAAATGGCAAAGAACCACAGAAGGGAAAACACATTTCACAATGGGTGTTTGAGAGGGGTCATTGGGTGGACAAATACACACTTGAAGGCAAGCGATCGAGGCAAAGGAACACGCAACAAAACATTCCCTCGCCGAACAACATGAGATTGAATAATGCAACACAAATTGGAATGAAGAATAGAGGGGAGATCGTGCATCAGATCGAATGGAAAAACTCTCAAAAGAGAGAGAACAATTGGAATAGGCATGACTTCAAGAGGAATCGATATGGGCAATTTTTGGCAAAAGAGAAGGCTTTCGACGGATATGTCAAAGAATTGGAGATCACATAACCATGGAATTAGAGGTGGACATCAAGGATTCAGAACAAGTAAACCTTGGAGGGGCAGAAGGCATGATATGCAAGCTAATCATCATGTTAGGGAAACACAAGGTAGGCCTCCAAACCCTATTCCCTTAGAGGGTTGAAAATCCATTAGTATTCAAAATCCTTAGGGTCAAAGAGTACTCAGTAGGTTAAAGAAAATTGGGATGTTTTTGAAATAGGGTAAATAATGGGCATCTATCCACAAGATGTTAGAGTAGGGATTAGACAAGTGTTGAAATACAACCAAAATTAGCACTTTAGCTAATGACTTATTTTTGACAGAATTTGGCTCCAGTGAGGAGAAGTGGGATTTTCTCACCAAATGTCCCTACTTGATGAACAGGGTAGGTATTTATACCAAGGACTAGTTCCCTAATTTCAATCAATGGAAACACCAAATCAGTGAACAACAAACTTGGATTCGCCTATATAATATTCCCATAAAATATTGGGTGAGGGAGACCCTTGCAGAGATAGGCAATAGCTTGGGATCTTTTGTGACAACATAAATTAAGGAAGATGGCTTTCCAGGAAGCTATGCTCAGATTTGTATCAACATGAAGGCAAATGGAAACATCTTGAAGGAAATTGAGATCCAAATAGATGGGGAAAATTTGTTGCAAGGTCTAGAGTGCGAAGATAATCTTTAGTTTATTCCAAAAGTGAAATTCAAAAAATCATCGAAGCTTGGATTGCAAGAATTTTGAAGGAATTCACTTAACTAATAAAAAACCGATAGGGAAAGATTAGGGGATCACAAAGGTAAATCAGGAGAAGGATAGTGGATCCTTTGGTGGGGACAAGGGGCCAAATGAGTAAATCATAGAAGATGAGGCTATGAATGGGAAAAAGAAGGAGGCATCGCCAATTTTTGGGGTGATCAGATCTCTTATCCCGAGGAGGACCTTGGTAATACCATAGATAACAACAATGAGGATGTGGACTTCATAGTTCAGTGGAATGGAAATCTTCGTGGGGGAGATATGAAAGTGAATCCAAATTGGGAAGAGGTAGAGATCTCAAATCAACACACAACTATCATGATAAAGTCTCCACTCTTAGAGGATGAGAAGAAGGAATTCGACAGCAGCACACTGGAGGTCAATTCCACCTTGAATATGGAAGAGGAAACTCTTATTCTGAACATAGCCATCAATTCATTGGTTGAGCCTGAAGAAGAGAAGAAGCAAGAGAATATCCCAAAATATGGAGATGACTTCGATAATGACATTGCTATGGAAGATTGTTATGAGGATGATCAAATAAACACTCTGGTTGAGAGGGGGATAGAATAGAGTCAATCCAAATTGAATAAGCCCAACATGAAAACTAAGAAAAAAAGATGAGAAAAATACAATAAGGAAAAATTGGAAATGGTTGCTAAGGCAAAAGGTCAGAGGAAACTAAGAAATGGGAAGGAGGTCATCCTTCCTGAGGACCAATAAGGCTTCTAACTTGGAATGCTAGGGGCATCAACTCCCCTAGAAAATGGTGCCTTATTCGGCATCAACTAGAACAAAGTAAAGCAAATGTCATTTTCTTGCAAGAAATAAAATGGAGCAAAGAAGAGTACCAATTCAGAATGAAAGCTTGGCAACAATGGGAGCGTCTTTTTGTGAAATTATCTAGTGCTTCGAGTGGCTTAGGTATGGTATGGAACCCTCTAAGTATTGTTTTCTCTTTGATTATTGAACATTCCAATTGGATTGCTGCTAGGTGTAGATATTTGTCTAGGAATTTAAGTTTCTTGATTATCAATGTCTATGGACCTATTTCCACCATTGCCAAAAGAGGGCTATGGGATGAAATCACTCATTGGTTGGCACAAATGAAAGATGAAATTGGGGTGATTGGGGGAGATTTTAATGCCACTTTAGATAATATAGAAAAGCAAGGGGTCTTGCAAACCATTACAAGAGTGCAACTTGACTTCCAGGCCTTTGTTGATGGCAACAACTTGAGGTACATTCCAACAAGAAATGAGAAGTTCACGTGGACAAATTGAAGAAAGGATTACACAAGTATTTTGGAAAAACTAGACCATTTCTTTCTCTTTGGAGTTGGAACAATGATCTATTCACCTATGAGGCTATCATTCTCCCATATGCTGGCTCAAATCACTTCCCAATTCTTCTGAAGATCAAACAAAAGGACCCTAAAGGAGGTAGTCCTTTCAGATTTGAAAATATGTGGCTCAGGGATCCATCCTTGAAGGATGTGGTCCCTAAATGGTGGATGGAAACTAGGGTTGGTAAACAATATAAATTATATCTATTTAGTAAGAAGCTTGCTCATGTCAAAAGAAGACTCAAGGAATGGAATAAGGATCATTTCAAAAATATTTTTTCTAGAAAAGGATTGGTTAACAGGGGAACTTGAGGCTTCAAATAAAGTCATTATTGAAAATGGGATGGGGTTGGAAGAATATGAATTATAGACAAGGTTGAATCAGGAATTGAGCAATATATCGGCTCATGAGGACTGCCATTAGGGTCAGAAATCAAGAGAAATAGGGCTCAAGAAAGGAGATAGAAACACTAAATTTTTTCATAAAACAAAAATTGCAAATAGATGAAAGAATGGAATGGTAGAGATAAGGAGAGATGATGGATCCATGACATAGAGGATTGAAGAGGCCAATCAAGAAGCAATGAGATACTTCTAGATAATTTTGAACTGTGATAACCCAATCCACAATTTAATTAGGGTGGATGTTTTGGAAAAGATTTCGCCAATAATTGGTGAAGATGATAATGCAGAATTGTATAGAAGTAGAACTAAGGAAGAGGTTCATATTGCCACTTTTCAATTTTATCCAGATAAATTTGTTGGCCCAGATGGATTCCCAACGAAATTTAATCAGTATTTTTGGGATATTATTGGGGATGATGTGCATAAGGCTGTAGAGGAAATCGGGAAGAAATCCACTATGTTGGGAGTACTAAATTGTACCTTCCTAGCATTGATTCCAAATAAGGATGTTGTGAGTATGGATGATTATCGACCCATTTCATTATGTAATACTATCTACAAAGTGACAACAAAAGTGATTGCTAATAGATTGAAGAAGCTTTTGCACAAAGTTATTTCGAAAAAACATAGTGGTTTTTCACCTAGAAGATCTATAGTGGAAAGCATAGTTGTGGCTCATGAATCTATCCATACAAGAAGGAAAACAAGGAATCCCAGCATGGTGATCAGGTTGGATATAATTAAGGCATATGACCTAGTGGATAAACAATTTTTGTTATCTATTTTAAGAAGGTCTGGATTTGAAGGAAAATGGATTGAATGGATAGGAAATTGTATTGGTACTCCAAATTTTTTTGTTCTAGTAAATGGGGTGGCACAAGGGATTTTTGATTCAACCTGAGGCAATAGACAAGGGGACCCTTTGTCCCCTTTTCTTTTTATAATAATGGCATAAGCACTAGAGAGATATAACTCCTTTGTCCAGAGGGAAGGCCATTAGAAAGGCATTTAAGTGGCACCTGGTATAGATTTTGTCACCCATTAACAATATGCGGATGACACTATTCTATTTGGGAAAGCTTTCAGAGTTAACGCTAGGAACATCAAAAAGGTTTTGGATGACTATGGCAAAGCCTCAAGGTAGAGCGTGGGTGAACTCACAAAGTTGGTTCCCACTTTTTGGTACATCCTGATTTTTGCTGAAATCATACATTTTTTAAGAAATATAATTATTTAAGCTTTAAGAGGTCCCATTTGAAGAGAGTTAGATCAAAGGCTCTTAGATGAAAATTTCTTGGATAGAACTTCTCTACTTCTAAATCATACTTGCAATGGAGTCTCCTTTGCATCTATCAAATGCTAATAAAAAACCAATTTTATATTAGCTTTTGAGGGGTCAAACGAATTCATTTAGAAGTTTTGTTTTCTTAAGGATTTAGTCCTTATTATAAGCTTTCCAAATAGTATAATTTTTAATATATTTAATTTCATTAATATATTTTTATTTTATTTTTTATGAATGTAGGTTTTTCACTAAACATGAACTTTTTTGTTCAATGCATTGGGAAAAATAGTAAACTAATTCAAAAAAAATTTGAAAAATATCTATGCACTAGGTATTGATGTCTTCTTTCTAACAAAAAAAATAAAATTGAATTTTGATAAATGCAGAACAAGTTACGTGCTCAAACGTACACCTATATCTAAATTATACTTAGTCGGACTTCAAAACTTAATAAAATAAAAAATATTCAACATATCACTATCAAACCAACTGCATGCCCTGGGTATTGATGTTACAAACCAAAATTTAAAAGAGATAAGTTTTTATCATTTGTAGACAAAAAGTTATACATTTCGGGATGCACATCACTCTTAAAAAATGTTGTTTGCTATGAAAAACTACTTTTGAGGGAGATGAAAAAATCAATAAAATTTTATTCAAAAAAATTTGAAAAAACTATATTTAGAATCTACAAAAATGATGTTACAAATCACTAGTTTACATCATCTTCAAATTCTTAATGGTTTAAACGTTATAGGTGTCGGAAAGTGAAGGTTTTTTGCAAAATGTTCATCTAAGTGTCATAGATTGGTCAAACAGTGGGAACCAGTATTGTGTGTTCACCCGCATCAATTGGGGGAAGTCAGAAGTCTTTAGTCCAACCAAGTTTACAAAGGGAGATTGTTCAAATTTTGGAGTTGAGGATTGCCAACTTTTCGAGAAGATTCCTTGGGATGCCTTTATTTGTTGGCATTAATAAAAAATGTTATTGGAAAACCTTGATTAATAGCTGCAAGAAGAAAATGGAGATGTGGAAAGGTAAGTGTCTTAGATCTATAGGTCGAATCCTCATGTTAAAAGAAGTTTTATCAGCAATATCGATCTATTCAATATCTTGTATGAAGCTGCCTAGGGCAGTTGAGGATATTTTGATTCAAATCATGAGATGATTTTTCTAGAATGGGTCGGAGGAGACACTAAAAGCTCCTTTGATTTTGAGGGAGAAAATAAGTAGACTACAAGTAGTTGGTGGAGGAGGACTGAAGCAATTGAGAGGTATGAATTTAGAAATGGGGGCCAAGCTAGTATGGAGCATGTATACTAAAGGCAATCAAAAGTGGGTACAAATTCTCAGAAAAAAAAGTATCTAGACTCTGACAAACCAATTCAGATTTTGAACACCCTTGACCTGTCGAGGGGGTTTTCAATCTAGAACTATCTATTAAAATACAGAGAGATAATCACCAAACATATCACTTGGGAATTCAAGAACGGCATAAAAGCATCCTTTTGGGAGGATTTGAGGGAGGGTTATCCAGATTTGATCAACAATCCCAGTTTGGAGGATATTAGAATGGAAACAAGTAAGCTATAGGGAATAAAATATGTAACTATGGAGAAGTTGTGGTGACCAATGGAATCCCAAACTAGAAATCATGGAAAAGTTTGAATGATTTGAATGTGGTGTAAGACCAAAAGGTCACCCTATCCAAGATTCTAGAAGAGAGAAGTTTCGCGTTCTTGGAGGAGGAAGATGTAATTCAGTGGTGTGCTTCTGAGGATGGGGAATATAAGGTGAAGGCAAGATATAAAATCAAGGAAGCTATTATGGATGATCAGAAATGGCCAAAATATCTTTTATGGGGAAAAGAGTGTATGCCTAAAGCAAGCACTTTCACATGGTTAGCAATTCAAAATAGAATACTTACCTAGGATTGGTTCGCTACACTTAACATTGTTGGGATGGGAAGATGCTACCTATGTAGAAGTTCGGAAGAAAATGTCATTTATCTCCCTCTAACATGTCTGTGTGCTGAAATGTGTTGGAATTATTTCATGGACAAGCTCATCTTCCAATGCCCCCTTCCACAAAATACAAAGGATTGGTTTGATATGTGCCTTGGCAAGATTAGGAAAGACATTTTCGATAGCCTATTGCAAATTATTCCATCTTATATCATCTAGGAGTTATGGAAAGAGTGGAATCAAAGAGTATTTCTGGATAAATCTATGCCAAGAGGATGTATGATCAGAAAAAAGTCACTTGAATATTGGGATCCAAAGATAATAAAAAGTATAGCTAGATACATTGGTTATTTCTTGACAATAGACAAATTCAAGAAGGAAAATAATAGATTGGTGGTTGCTAGAATATAAGAAAATTTGTAGTTGAACTAAGTTCTATCTTCACAAATAAGCTTATAGTCCTAACTAATGCATAAAACATAAAATCAAAATACAAATGCATAGGTTTATACATTCGTATCTCCATGATGAGCTAAAATGAAGGCTCCCAACTCCACTTGATTTCCAATGCCCCCTTCCACAAAATACAAAGGATTGGTTTGATATGTGCCTTGGCAAGATTAGGAAAGACATTTTCGATAGCCTATTGCAAATTATTCCATCTTATATCATCTAGGAGTTATGGAAAGAGTGGAATCAAAGAGTATTTCTGGATAAATCTATGCCAAGAGGATGTATGATCAGAAAAAAGTCACTTGAATATTGGGATCCAAAGATAATAAAAAGTATAGCTAGATACATTGGTTATTTCTTGACAATAGACAAATTCAAGAAGGAAAATAATAGATTGGTGGTTGCTAGAATATAAGAAAATTTGTAGTTGAACTAAGTTCTATCTTCACAAATAAGCTTATAGTCCTAACTAATGCATAAAACATAAAATCAAAATACAAATGCATAGGTTTATACATTCGTATCTCCATGATGAGCTAAAATGAAGGCTCCCAACTCCACTTGATTTTCTCTTTGATATTGTTGATGGGAGGAATGTGATAGCTAAAACCAATAGCACGATGGTATGATAAGGGTGATTGAGTGATGAAAAGGGTAGAATAAGGATAGCATATGAAGAGATGATGAAAATGAGAGAAGACATCTCAATTTACAGATTTTTCATGAGGAAAAACAATGGCCAAGATTCAATGATTAAATGGATGGTTAGGATTGAATGGGACTGTGGACCTAGATTTGGAGGCTTAGCCTTGCGACAAGTGTCACAAGGAGAAGTGAGGTATAAAGGCTAATAATGCTCACACGTGTGAAATCTCATGAAAGAGATATGTTATGACATGTGCAAGAGATAGGTTGACTTGTGAAAGTGACTTGTGTAAAAGGTAGAGGCTTGTGAAAGTGACATGTCTATGACATGTGTAAGAGGTAGGGTGTCTATGAAGTGACCTTTCATACTTACACATGTGTGAGGAAGAGGAGGTTAGGGATGCTTGTCACATGATGGAAATTTTAGTCTTAATCCATGTAGATGGATTCAAGGGCTAAGATTGAGTGAGCAAGGATTGAGTTGAGATGGAATTTAATAATAGGGAAAATAGTAATGAGGGTTAATTAGAATAAAGCAATTAATTATGTATTAATTAATTGATTTAGTTGGAGGGTATGTGGGATAAGATTCAGAATAAATTAAATAAATATAAATTTATTTAATTAAGGATGAGGAATACAGGTGAAAGTTAAACTTAATGAAATCAATGTAAATCTATTTAATTAAGGGTGAAGGGTAAAGATAAAGGATTAATTAAATAAATATTAAATATTTATTTAATTGGCTAGAATGGGAAAAGGTTAAGTGTGGTCATGTATGGAAAAATTTAGGTGTCTACAAGCCCTAATATCGAGCATGAATGTGATGTAGTACAATATGAGTGTTTCTCGTAATGTTTGCTCATCATCTCCCATTTAAAATCGCACTGCCGACAAGTCAAGATGAATCTCTTGGGTATACAATGGAAATTGATCCTCCTACATCCATTCTACAACCCATGTCAATGATCATGTTGAAAAATTTGCTAGACTTTCCAATTAGGTTGTTAAATCATTCAAGTACGAGGCATTTTTTACTTTGCCAATCAAATGTGTTGTTTGACATTGCACATGCTTTATTTTAAACATGTATTGTTTGACTAAAAATTTGTGGCTCACAATTAGTTCCTAACTCAAGGCTTCTATTGATTTCTACAATTGTTTTGTTTTGACATGCAAATGTGTAGAAAAAAATGAAACATTCTACCAAAAAATGCAGCAAAACATTGACAAATGGAACGTTTTATCAACAAATGCAACATTTCGCTGACAAATATGATGAACACAACTCCACTTGCATCACACAAATTCTACACCACACATATGCCCTATTTTTTGAGCCCAAAAATAATATTAAAAAATGACAAAATCGCAAGCCAGGATAAGATACATATTGGGGGGCCCACTCCCCCAGGTCATCTGAAGTTCCTCAACCTTGCCATGCAATGATAGCCCATTAGAATTTCTACCATAGTTTCATCGTTTGGCTCCTTTAAACCACTCCTCTCTAGATCTCCAAAAGAAAATGAGCACAAATGACAATTGTGCACCCTTGTAATGCTCAGCCAAGAAACCCTAAAGGATTAAACTAAAACTCTTGAAAAAGAGTGGAAATAAATTTTTTTAACATTACTAAACTAAAATATGCATTAAGATAAACATCACATTTAAAATAGCACAAGCGGAAGACTTAAACTACAACACCTAAAGGGTTTCCTAACATGGATTACTTGATTAAACTAATCATCACTTAAGGTCAATTAATCCACTTAAGATATATTTAACAATTAAGAACTTAATTAAAGCAAACAATGATTGATTCATACTTTGCACTTGATTACATAAACATTTATATGTTACATTCATTTACATTACATCAATGTTTCTAAATAAAGAAATAAATCCTACTATCTAATTCTCATCAAAAAACACTGCATATACTTTTCGAGGTTTTCATAATATTTCATTGCACTTAAAACATCAAGTCTCATAAGAGTACATAATGATTACATCAAAATTACATCTTGCCATGAAGGCATACATAACAAATGATACATCCAACCAAATAAGGTCCAAGAACTACAAGAATGATCCAAGAAGAACAAAGAGGATCCAACTAGTACATGAGATGATCGAGTCCTCGAGAACAACTAGAACACCTATGAAGCCAATCCTCACATGAAAGGAATGGACACCTGATAGAAAGTGGCACTACCACCCGACCATGTGGATAAAAAAAAACCACCCCACCGGGTGAACTCACAAAATTGGTTCCCACTTTTTGGTACTTCCTGATTTTTGCTGAAATCGTACATTTTTTAGAAAATATAATGATTTAAGCTTTAAAAGGTCCCATTTTAAGTAATTAATTGAAGAGAGTTAAATCAAAGGCTCTTAGATCAAAATTTATTGGATAGAACCTCTCTACTTCTAAATCATATTTGCAATGGAGTCTCCTTTGCAACTATCAAATGCTGATAAAAAACCAATTTTACATTAACTTTTGGGGGGTCAAATTAATTCATTTAAAAAAAAATTCTTAAAGTATTTAGTCCTTATTATAAGCTTTCCAAATAGTATAAGTTTTAATATATTTAATTTCATTAATATATTTTTATTTTATTTCTTATGAATGTAGGTTTTTCACCGAACATGAACTTCTTTGTTCAATGCATTGGGAAAAATAGTAAACTAATTCAAAAAAATTCTGAAAAATATCTATGCACTAGAATTGATGTTTTCTTTCTAACAAAAAAAAAAACAAAATTGAATTTTGATAGATATAAAACAAACAATGTATTCAAACGTACACCTATATCTAAATTATAATTAGTCGAACTTCAAAACTTAATAAAATGAAAAATATTCAACATATCACTATCAAACCACCTGCATGCCCTGGGTATTGATGTTACAAACCAAAATTCAAAAGAATTAAGTTTTATCATTTATAGAAAAAAAATTATGCATTTCGGGATACACATCACTCTTAAAAAATATTGTTTGTTGTAAAAAATTACTATTTGAGGGAGATGGAAAAATCAATAAAAATTTATTCAAACAAATTTGAAAAAATATATTTAGAATCTATAAACAAGATGTTAAAAATCACTAGTTTATATCATCTTCAAATTCTTAATGGTTTAAAAGTTATAGGTGTCGGAAAATGAAGGTTTTTTTCAAAATATTCATATAAGTGTCAAAGTTGGTCAAAAAGTGGGAACCAGTATTGTGAGTTCACCCCACCGTGCTAGGAGATAGTAATAAGACCCTCTATCAAACCACAAAGAATGCACACATGGTCTAAACATGACATTGGGTAACTTAGTTAAAAAAAACACACACAATGATGACTACACAATAATACTCCAGGTGACATCAACAAGTCTACACATCAGTGAACATAAGGGAAGAGTGTCATCACGTAGCTTGGAATTATTATCCTAGCAGACCTCCATAGGCCCCGACCCCCATCCTGGGTTATCTTGGTAGCCTCTCTCGAACCCCCGACCCCATCCAAGTCTCATGCAGACCCAACAAACCTTTCGTGAGGACAAGGTGGTTGGTTTTTCCATTCCAGGCCTTCCCACTGCATCCTGGGTCTTTACAAGCACTCAACCATGAGCGGGGTACAATTAATCTTGATTAATGTTTAAGCTACCCAAACCCCCTAATACATTATTAGGTTATCACTTAATTATCCAACTACCAAGGGGATTATCCTATTAGCCACTTTGGGCTCGGCCCCCACTCAAAAGCCACTCTTCCTTATGCCACTACAAAAAAACCCAAAAGAACTCCAAGGCAAAAACATAAAAACCAACCATACACAGGAGTTCAAACACAACTGAAGGAATGCACTTGGTCATACAAACCCTACCATCTAGGTTTAACCAACTGGACAATTCAGTCTACTCATGAGACATGACCACAAAAGGGAAAGAAACATGGAAAAGACAAAATCAACATAAAGCCAATTAACTTGTACGATTACTTGATTAAGAAACCAAAACAAATATGAAACCCAAACCATTGTTTACATTTGAAAATAGATTTTGTTTTTCCATCAAGTTCATATTTGAACAAGTTTCACTATAATTTCCAAATTCTGATTTAAATCAATTTCTTCAATAGTTTCCGAAAACAATATAATCCTCTAATCCATATTCACTAATATCATTTAATAATTCTAAAAATTATATATATATATATATATATATATATATATATATATATATATATATATATATATATATATAAAATCACTGGGCCCCACAAAAGAGGAGGCATGGGAAAATGTGGGGAGGCGTGGCTTTGTGGGCCCACGTTGTGGTTTCCACCCCATAGTCATGGGATAACCCATAGACTATGGGTTTCCCCACAACTGTGGGCTCCCACGACTGTGGGAGGGGCCACGGTAGTGGCCTCTCACAGCCTTCGGCTCCCATGACTATGGGAAAGCCACGGTTGTGGGAGAAACCACAATTGTGGCTCCCCATAGTGGGATACCCACAATAACAAAAAATAAATAAATAACGCACAGAACAATTTAAAAAAAATAAAATTCAACAACACTTCCCCCCCCCCCAGATTTGATAATCAACCAAAATATAAATTACTTTCTCTTCCATTTATTTTTTTAACAGAAAATCAATAGAAATGGCCAAAACATAGCTGTATACAAACAACAAAACAATCAATTTCAGGATTCAAGATTCCCTAATTCCAAATTTAATAACATGAAGAAATTTATTTTCTTCTCCAATACTAAAATAGAGAATTAAATTTAATCAAATAACAAAATAATACAGCTATATAAGGACAACAAACAAAACCATTTTCTTTTCTCCCAAAATTGGAGAATCTGAAACCCCCATCCCAAATTCAGAAGTAGGAAAAAAATTGAACTGCATATATGTTCACTAAAATTAAATTGATAACCAGAATACCCAGCCAAAGAGATAATGTATCCACCAATAATTTATTTCAAACAGAAAAGAAAAGAAGAAAACAATAGCATGCATACAATCTCAGAAAATTAAAAATGAACAAAACAAAGTTTTAAGAACCAACCTCCAATTGCTTTCTTGGAAGAAAATTCAAGGAGATCACCCAATCCTTCCAAATGCAAGAACTTCTTCAACAACATAGAGCAAATTTTCAAAAACCCAAAACCTCCAACAAAACCCCCATTCAACCATAGAGAGAAAATTTTCCCAGAATGAAAGAACTCCCTATTTTGGAAAAATCCCCAAATTTAAAGGAATTTTACCCAAAATATCTTTTAGGACAAATTTTTTTTCCTAAATCAAAAATTGAAATACTTTCCTTCAAATTTAATAACTCTCATATTTAAATTAAAAAATACATTTCCTCACACACAAAAAACCATTTAGATATCTTATTTACTTAAAAGTAAAAATGACTTTTTAGAAATATACAAGACACAATATTAATCTACTATAAGATAAATTTTAAACAATTAATTGAATCAATCAACATAGTATGCTTGATTTATTTATTTAACCATAAAAGGTGCCCATATAATTTATCCTTAATTTAATTTATAAATGCAATACACATTAATTATTAATATCCATAAGATATTAATAATTAATTTCACATTAAATAACACTAAAAGAAAATTAATAAAGTCACAAAACACATAGCACACAAACTCAACTTAACAAAAATAAAGACTTGACTTGCATACCAACATAGGAAAGGTTGACAAAAGACTAACAATGCTCACTATTGAGCAAGGCTAGGGATGATATCTAGGGCCTTAAGACTATCTCCTCCACTTCCATTGGGTTAATTAGGTACGTTCAGACCTATGGAGCTAGGTGAAATCAGTACCTTGTACCTGAAATTTATGCATCACCGAACCACACACACACACACACACACACAAACATGGTAAACATGCCAGTGAAAGATGTAGAAGTTGAGAAAGCCAACTTCACAGACCCCGAAGATCACCTGCATGCAAATAACCTGTCACAGAAAGAAGAGATGGAGACAAAAACAAGCAAGGGTGCTCTGAAAGCTGAAAAAAATGTATTCATCCGAGAGAGAGAGATAAATTACAATGATGAATCCTTATAAAAGGATATTGTGCAACCCTAAAAGAAACCCTAATAGGTAGACATTTAATAATTAATATAATTATTAAATGTCACAAATGCAAACTAAAGTGAAATCTTAAGAGAGGAATAAAGGTAATTTAATCAACATGATTAAATTAAAACCTTTACTCTAACACCCCCCCTTAAGATGAGCAAAAGTGCATTTACAAACATGTGCAAGAAAGCAAAGGTAACTACAATGCAAGAAAGTAAACTTGGGTCCTGGCAACAAACCTTGATCAGGTACCCAATTACAACCAAATCTCTATAAAGTGGAGATATAGAGAAAACCTCATGGGAAAAACTCTACTCCAAAAAGAGATGAAAGAAATAAATGCACTAATAACAGAAGGATAGGAGGTGGATAACATGATACCCCCCATAGACAACTTCTATCATATAAGTACATATACAATGGTCTCCATAGGAGAAAAAGAAAGAGACTAGAAGCCCCCCCCACAATGAAGAAACTCCTGTCGCACATATGGATGCCTGAGGTAGAATCCAGAAAGAGATCCTGAAGCGGCATATAATATTCCTCCCCTTGGGAAGAAATGGATCCAAAGGACGAAGATGAAGAAACCCTGTGAAGAGAGAAGAATCAATCTGTCTCAAGATGTGTGCCATAATAGGATGTTGAAGAATCCCTCTGTCTGAACTGAAACAAAAGATGTCAAATCCAAACTGAATTGAAGACTCAAAAACTGCAACCTCTGAATGCACAGATGATGGTGGGCTAATAGCTGAAATATGACTGTCAACAAAGAGGAGCTGAAAATCCTCAAAGTAATCCTCCAAGTCTGCAATATAGGACTCTACAAACAAAGACGAAATGCCTGCAAGATAAGAATCCCAAGTAGCCATGTCTGAAAGATGTATGATGTCCTGCTTAGCTGAATCAATAGGAGCCAAAGAAGAGGCAATATCAAACTGATCAGAAACAAAAGGAGATGATGCTGATACATGTATAATCTCAGTCTGAAGAGTAGGAACTGTGAGACAATCCTCTGATTCATTGGAATATGTAAGGGTGTCTAAATATTGAAGTTCCTTTAAAGTATCATGATCAAAAGGTGTGTTATCTCTCCAATCAATGGGTACAAGACAATTTGAAGCAGGATCCTTTGGGAATGGAGAAAGACTGGGGTCTCCATAGATCTCCCAAAGACGTGTCCAAAGTGAGTGAGGACAATCAATGCCCGATATAGCCCACACAGTGTCAGAATCAACACTAGACAAAATAACTCCTACTATGTGATTTCTAATGATATCCCAAGCTAGTTTTCCCTCTAAAGTTGTTGGTTCAGGTATGAGATCATACAAATAAGGCAAAATATTAAGCCACCTACAGTGTGTAAGTATGCCCTTTGCCCATGACTCATAATTACCCCGTTCTAGAAATACAACTGAAGGGTGAGTAGAAAAACCCATGATAACTCTTCAAATTAACAAATCTGAGACTAAATGACTTTAATACGGATAAAGCAGATCAAATAAAGCCATCCCACACAAACAAATCATTTCCAAGTGATGAAACGTCCAAGTAAGTGACAGATGTGTGAAAACACAAAGTACTGAATAAAATGTACCTAGTGTAGATTCTGGAAAAATAAATGACAAATCTGGAAGGAGCACAGAAACCCCTTTCCAATGCCTATTCGTTTGCAAAAAACGGAGTCCGTATGCAAAAGATATGGCTCCTGGAGTGCAAAAAACTTGTTCTAACTTTGACTAGCAAAAAACACTCCAAAACGGCAAAATTAGAGAAAAAGACCTCCATCAATTAGATCGAGCTCGAAACCATCTTTCCAACGCCTATTTCCATTCGAAAATCCGAGTTATGCCCGATTTTGTAAAAACTGCTCCAAAAAACCCAGAGAGGCCCTTACAGCCCTCAAGGGCTAAAAAAAATAAGCCCCTGGTCCGCTGGGCGACCAGGAGCTAATGCAGGGCTGGCGGCGCAGGGGCGGCGCCGCTTGATCTGGCGGAGCGCGGGTGGCGCGCGGGCTACGCGGGGTCGACGAGCTCCGTCGGCGACGCCACTCGATCTGGCGGAGAGCGGGTGGCGCTCGGGCTGCGCGGGGGGCAGCAGGGTCCGTCGGCAGCACAGCGATTGCTGCCGGGCCGTGGCCAGTGGATACCGCTGGCGGCGCACGCTGTGTAAAACGGCTGCGCCTTTTTTCCAAAAAACACTGCGGTGTTTTTTTAAATTTTTTTTTAATTCTTTTTTTTGAAATTTTTGCCTCGAAATTCATGCCCTAGGGCCATACGGCCTTGGGGCATAAAAAATTTTTGCCTTCTAGAGCAACTGTGTCCAAATCGGACGAATTTTATATGGAAATAGGGGTATTTGGGTGCTACAAGCTCAACGGTGAGGTCTGTTTGGGCTCAAAGTGCACCGAAAAAAAAATACCCCCTATTCCAAAATAAAAAATAGAAGACAAACATAGATCTGATGCAACCAAAACTTGAAAGTCAGATCTAACCCTCGTAGCTCCAAATTCTTCAGAAGACGAACAGGAAGCAGCAGGTCTGGAGCTCCAATACCATGTAGAAGTTGAGAAAGCCAACTTCACAAACCCCGAAGATCACCTGCATGCAAATAACCTGTCACAGAAAGAGGAGATGGAGACAAAAACAAGCAAGGGTGCTCTGAAAGCTGAAAAAAATGTATTCATCCGAGAGAGAGAGATAAATTACAATGATGAATCCTTATAAAAGGATATTGTGCAACCCTAAAAGAAACCCTAATAGGTAGACATAATATAATTATTAAATGTCACAAATGCAAACTAAAGTGAAATCTTAAGAGAGGAATAAAGGTAATTTAATCAACATGATTAAATTAAAACCTTTACTCTAACAAAAGAGAGTTGTGACTTTTTCATGTCTCACCGAAGCGAGTGATGGAAAATCATCTCCTCGTACCCCATATAGACTCCACACATACATGAAGACATATACATAATGCAAATCATACAAAAGGTAAATGTGTTAGTCCATGGTCAATAACACATAAATAAAGTTAACATCAAATCATTCATAAGGAAATAATGCATAATCAACATTCGTTGAATTAAACATCAAAACACATAAGGAAATGATGCATAATCAACATTTGCTGAATTAAACATCAAAACATAGTCCATAATAGCATAATATCTTAATAAAACATCACCACATAGTGTATCCACAAAAACCATTGAAAAGTAACCATGGTCAAAATAAGTATCAAAATAGTCTGATCAAGGGAGGGGTACTACAACCCCCATAGGCCTATATATAGGGCTTCATTGACCTAGCACACCTACCTAGTTGACCTCTAAGCCTCACAAACCCTATCAAAAGTTGTTGCCTTGACCTAGGTTGGCCTTTAGTTGACTTTTTCATCTTCTAGCCAACAAAATATACCTAGTCAACTTGTCAAATTGGTCTCGATTTTTTTTAACCGATTTATCAAAAAGGCACCATGTACAATCCCACGTGCCACTGGGACATGCTGGGGTAGGAATTGCATGTCAAAAAAATTATGTTTCTTTGAAACAACGCTAAAAGTGCATTGTCTCAAAGGGCAAAATGTAGACATTGAAAATTGACCATCACCTGCTTCCATCATTTTCACTACTTATTCCTCTAAATTAATTAAATAATGAATTATTTAATTAAGGTAACATTATTCTTCAATTTTCAAATTCAAATTCAAATCTCACTACATTGCATCATAATTAAATAATTTTTGTTTATTTATTCCAATTTCTTCCAACATTAATTAAATGATTTTTATTATTTTACTAATTTCTTTTTAAACACATAATTAAATACTATTTATTATTTAATAAAAAAATTTCATCTATTCTCCTATAATTAAATAAAATTTTTTTACTCATTTGATTATCTAATTGTCTTTTGTAAGTAAATGAATTCTTTAATTTATTTGATTATTCACTTTCCTAAGTAAAGTTCTTCTAAAAATAAATAAAATCATTATTATAAATCATTTTATTCTTTCATGCACATGATCAAATAATGATAGTTATTTTATGTCAATTATATATCCAACATTGTCACTTAATTATCACTCACTCACTCTCAATCTTCTAACTAATCAATTCACTCTTCTAAAATAATGCATTCAGTTATCTCCATCACATACAATTAGTTAAATCCATAATTAACTCAATCTATTCTTCATATTTGTCTATTGTGATCTCCACTATTGATTGATATTAGAGAAACTATAAAATCAAGTCCCATCCATCATTTTGGATAACCACAGTCTTTGAAACTTCGTGTGATCATGTTACGAATATAGTGTTACATACCAATTTGAGAGCAACATATATACAGTTAATTGGAAGCTACAAAGAGAAATAAAGGCAACCAAGATGTTTGCATGAAGGTAATATTAATCTTGTTTATTCATTCATTCTTGCATCTATCTTTCATACATGATTGTTGAGATTAGGATCACATGTGATTTATAGGTTTCGTGGTTGACCTACAACTGATTCACACTATTTTAATTATGGTCTTACACTAAGAATAAGGTACATAGCATTATGTGTTTGTTGGCTTTCCCCTTGATTTGCTAGCCATTTCTTTAAAAAGTATCATTTTGTTGGTTAATGAAGCCTTGATTTGGTCCCTTGTGTGTGGAAACATGACTATAAATGTATTGTTCTTCATTATGGACTCATTGGTATGTAGTACATTGTGATCTCTCCATGAAGACCACATTGGATCATTTTTTCTCTATGTTGGACTCACTTTTAGTGAGTATCAATTTATTTCCATAAAGTATATAAGGAATTATTTAACTATTAATGGATCCCTCTCATAGCGGTGGATGGTTGTAGGTCAAATCCCCCTCTACTCTCTTGTAATTACTTTTTTTGGCATAGAAACATTTATTTTGCCTACACATACTTGGTATCTAATGGAATGCTTTCTCCAAATTATTTTCATATTCTTTGTGTTGTGCAAACAATTTGATCAAGGCAAACCCTATATGTATTTGGTTGAGTTCATTATTCTTGCACGCGTGATCCTTTGTGTGTTAGCACTTAAGGTGGATCTTCCTAAAGTTTATGTGATATTATTTGTTCCTCTTTTAGTATGTGTAATTAATTTTGTGAAGGCAAGATTCCATGATTTCATTTATTCAAGGTGGGGTCAATATTTTATTCCACGAACCCACTTTCTAGAAGTGTGGGTCTCTTCAATGGAAGAAGTTCATTTTTACGACAAAGGTATTCCCTTATTTGAAAGGGACAACTAACTTCAGTCATCAACAATGTGCAATGGAGAAGGGATGCAAGATGATCCAAACATATGTATTCATTATATTTTTCGTGATTTTTTTATTCTTGTTTTCTCATTGCATTGATTTCATGGTTTTCTATCATCACCACTTTCCACGTATGTGTGATTGTCTCTTTTATGGGTTGCATTATTACTGTTGTTTTATCATTTGGGAGGGAAATTTTACTTTACTACATATGGTTTGTGGCTTCACCTACCAAGGGAAATCCATAAACTTGTGTGCTAATAAAAGGAAAGAGTATTTAAATAAAAAGTTTAATTTGAACTTTTTAGGCTTAGATATTTTTGCTATTTGACATAGCACATTTGTCTTTGGATGGAAATAATTTGTAAGAAAATATTTTGAGTTTTAATATAATTTAATTTAATTTAATTCTTTTCATTTTTTTATCTACTAGCACTTGCACCAAAAGAGGTGCAATGGTTATGCCAATAGTAAAATATAGTTAAATAATATATTAGAGGGTACAAATCAAAGAATTAAAAGCTCAATTTAATAGTGATAATAATTTATAATATGTCATAATAAATATAAATCAACAATTGAGATTCTCTTTATAAGTCCCCTAAGATCCTTCACTTCATAATACACTTGTTACTATATGCTTTACTTATTTTCCTCACTTTGCAACACCCTACTAATTGTTTTTATTCTATTGATTTTTTCATTTCCTTTATATTATTTTTTATTATTTATTTATTTTTATTTTTCACTTTTTTTTTAATATTGTGTTCTATTTTTTTACTTCATTTTCTTTTACTTTTACTTTTATATATGCTTATTTATTTATTTCAAACCGTTTTTTCCCTTGTCCTTTTCATATTTGATTTTTCTATCTTACTTACTACTCCTATGCCCCTTCTCATTCTTTAGTTTGTTTTTTTTTTTCATTTTTCCATATCTTATTTCTCCCTTTTTAATCCTATATTTATGCATTATGTATCACTTTCAATTTTATTACTTGTTCCTTCTTTGTTTATTTCTCTTATTTTACTTTATTCTATATTCTATATTAATATTAGTCTTATTATTTTATTTATATACATCCTTTACTATTATTTTAATCCTAGATTTGTATCATTATATCTCTCTTTTTCATGTTTGATCACACTTATTGCAGCTTGACCCTATCAAGTACTCTTACAACTTTAATCTTAAGTTGTATGATGCTATTTTAGTTGGATTCTTGGTCAAATTTTATCAGTATTTCTGGGATATTATTAGGGACGATGTGCATAAGGCTGTAGAGGAGTCCAAGAAGAAATCCACTATGTTGGGAGTGTTAAATCATACCTTCCTAGCATTGATTCCAAAGAAGAAGGACGTTGTGAGTATGAATGATTACTGACCCATTTCATTATGTAATACTATCTACAAAGAGACAACTAAAGTGATTTCTAATAGATTGAAGAAGGTTTTGCACAAAGTTATTTAAAAAGAACGGAGTGCTTTTTCACCTGGAAGATCTATAGTGGAAGGCATTTTTGTGGCTCATGAATCTATCCATACAACAAGGAAAACAATGACCCCCAACATGGCGATCAATTTGGATATACTTAAGGCATATGACCTGGTGGATAGACAATTTCTACTTTGTGTTTTAAGAAGGTTTGGATTTGAATGCAAATGGATTGAATGGATAAGAAACTATATTGGCACTCCAAAGTTTTATGTTCTAGTGAATGGGGTGGCTCGGGGGTTTTTTTATTCAACCCGAGGCATTAGACAAGGGGTGCCCTTGTCCCCTTTTATTTTTATAATAATGGCAGAAGCACTAGGGAGATATATCTCCTTTGTCAGGAGGGAAGGCTAGTGGAAAGGCATTGAAGTGGCACCTAGTATAGATTATGTCACCCACCAACAGTTTGCATATGACACTATCTATTTAGGAAAGCTTGTAGATTTGACGCCAAGAATATCAGAAAGGATTTGGATGACTATGACAAAGCCTCAGGGCATAGCGTCAACTAGGGGAAGTTAGAAGTCTTTTTCTTGAATGTCTAGCCAAGTTTACAAAGGGAGATTGCTCGAAATTTGGAGTTGAGAATTGCCAACTTTTTCGGGAAGATTCCTTGGGATGCCTTTATTTGTTGGCATTAATAGAAAATGTTGTTGGAAAACCCTGATTAATAGCTACAAGAAGAAAATGGAGATGTGGAAAGGTAAGTGGCTTAACATGACAAAAATTTCATAATAACTTCCCTATCCATGACATATATGTTCAAGCTAACAACTAAGGTCTTGGATGCAAGGAAGACAAGAATGGGGAACAATGTTGAACAACATTGTTGGAGTTAGCAAATGATTATGCATCAAAAGAGAACCTTTTCCCCTACTACAATCTTGGAAATCCACATACAACACATCCTTGAAGTTTTTAGATGTCGTTGCAAGTTTAGGCAAGATTGTTGTTGCATTGGCTAACCAGTGACTTGAACCAACAATCGTTGAAATCTCCAATGAATCAAGGAACTATAGAGAAATGTATGTCTGAAATGAAAATCTCAACCCTAAACGACTTGTATTAGTCAGCACAATGCAAAAATACTTGCCATTCAACTACCAAAAAAAGCCTTGAACTAGTTTGTAATTTTGAAGAATCTTGAGCTTTCTAAGAAGTTGAAGATGCAATGGCATGCAATCGAAGGAGAGCAATTAGGTGCGATACAAATGTTGTGAGTCATCAAGGAGAAGAGGAGAGCTTTAATTTTTAATCATTATTATATTATATATAAGTGTTTTTAAGATATTAAATGAAAAGATTAAAAATATTATTATTTAACTTTTAAATTACATATATAAGTAAATAATAATAAGTTTTTAATAACTAAAATGTTCCATTTTATTAGTAAGAGCTCCAAGGTAGTTTGTTTAACGGAAATGGTAGTAGTAGTTTTGCTTACTTTGTTAATATTGTGTTGGCATATGGACGTGGTTGTTAAAATGTAAATGTGGATGATGGTGGATGGTCCAATATTTAACTTACTCATACAGATGATGTACAAATTTTCATAATCAATATCATAGGTACATCCCCATAAAGCTATTATATGATTATCAAAAAACGGTTTTTAATTAAAAAAAACCTAATTTTTGTAGTTATATATTTTGAAAATTTAATAATAAATTATATGTTTAAGATTTTTAAAAATTCAATTCTTATTTCTTTATATAATTATTATATTATAATATATATAATATATAATTAAGTAATTTAAAGATATACATTATATGAAAATATTAATAATAATATTATTTAACTTTTTAAAATGCATATATAGGTAAATAATAGTAATTTAATAAATATAATCTTTTTTGGCAATAATAATAATGATTAATATTATTCATATATAGATTGAAATAAATTAATAAATTATGAATTGACAAGTTTTTTTTTAATTGATTTCATTTTACTTTTTTTTTTTAAGTTTGATTTTACTTGTAACTTTAGTATAAAAGTTAAAATTTTTACTTTAATAATATTTATACATTATAGATCATAATAAAAATATACAATTATATATTATTAGATTACCTTATACATATTTATAAACGATAATATATTAATAGAAACTTTTTTTGATCGCGATCTTTATAGTTCGACATCTCAGTCTGCAAATCACCATCTCCACAGGGTTGTTTGCTCTGCAACCTCGGCCTTCATTACATACGTGCAGCCTGCATCAAGGGGTTGACCCTTGCATCTGGAGGAGGTGGTAAGACCCCCTCCACGAGGGTAAGCCCTTATTTTTCCCTGCTATCTATCCTTTTTTGCATTTATTGGTTTTTGGTTTTGTGTTTAAAGTCTATCTTGGTGAGCGTGCAAGGGTTTATGACCGCCATGGGAGACTCCTCGGGAGGACAGGCAATTAATGCAGACAACCCGTTGACCTTATTTAATGAGGCCCTAATTAATAATGCTAAATCTTTCAAGAATGTCCTTATTGAGTCATCATTTTTGGTTTCTAGCAACACGAAATTTGAAGTGGTGAGTTCTTCTGGGCCTGAAACTAATGGCGAGAGAGGATAACAAGATAAGTCCCCTAGCATCCCCTTGCCTACTTTATCTATCGTTCCTAATGATTCAATGGCTGAGGTCATCGAACTAGAGAAAGCTAGGTTGAAGGATGTGGTTATTTTCTTAGCGGTTGTGGATGTGGTCAAAAGCCCAGCCAGAAAATTTTTAGATGAATGGATTAAAAATGTTTGGATAAAAAAACTAGGGTTTCATGTTTCCTTCTGTAGAATGATTCAAAAGGGTTTTTTTGTTATATGTTTTAAGGATGCCAAATCTCAGGCGGTGATGGTTAAGAAACAATTTTGGTCAATTGGCAATTGTTCCTTTTGAGCCCTAAATTGGTCTATGATGTAGTGCATGACGAAATCCTTGCTTTATCATGCCCTTGGTGGATTGAGATTAAAAGCCTCCCTCCGGTTCTGTGCAATTTCATTCCGCAAATCCTCAAACCTATTGGGAAGGTTATTAGGGTTGATAACCTGCAGACCCTTGTGCCTCATATAGATGCTCGTGTTTTTTTGGCAATTAATCCTGGTTGAGAGTTACCCAGATTTATAGAGGTTAATGTTCATAATTCTCCAATTTAATTCCTCCTCGAGACCCTTGGTGGGATTAATGTATGCTTTCTATGTAGGCACGAGAGGCATATTTGAAACAATTACCCTATTCTCACCGCTCAGAAAGTCATTAATACCAATAATAATTCAGCTAAGGATCTTACTGCAGTGACTCTTGAGAAGTCGGATTCTCCCTCAGTTGACAATAATCATACGAGTCATACTCCTATTTTGGAAGAGCTTGAGTCTCTCAAAGTGGCTATTAAGGAGGCGATTTCTAACCCGGTTTCAAACCTGGGTAATGAACTGCCAAAATTTGACCAATTCGTTAAGTTTGGGGCCTTTACTTCTGAAGCCCCTCCTCACTCGGCAGTAACTGAGGCTTTAGCCCAAATTGGTGAAACTCATAAAAACTCCAAGAAATTCATGGTGCCCAAGTCTCATGAGACTAGGAGGAAAAATTCTCAACAATTGGTCATGGACAAAATTAAGGAATCCATTAATGCTAATAGAGATAGGATTGTTTCTTGTTCGGTCCCCATGGATGATGATTCTTGGGACCCCTCGCCTGAGATTAGGTTTTCCAATAGTAAAAAGGACTCTATAGTTAAATATATTATTAAAAGGTTTGAGGATAAGGAAAGAGCCATCAATAATGTGGTTGGGTTTCGGGAAAGGATTTCCCCTCCGAGGAATGCAAAACCCTTAGTCGTAGCTAATAATGTTGAGGTTCTCTCTGAGAATCTGGTAGAGAATTTTGCTCCTTCTCAGGAGACTAAGGATGTGTGTGCCCGTGGAAGAGGTCCCCCCCCAAAAAAATTGTTGTTGGCCCCAAGCCTGAACCTTCTAATCCCCAGGTTGTAGTTGATGAATATTGTGCCTTTTTTGAAGTCATTGCTACTAACCCAACAATTAAAGCCCCTAATCTTGATTTTGATCCCAGCCTTGTTATTGTGCCAGTTGGCACCTCCAAGTTAAACATTTATGAGGATTCTATTGGAGATCCTTGTTCTGAGTCTGAGGGGGAGACAAAGTTGGGTTCCAACAACTTGGTCACTAGTGGGCCGCATGATTGTGTAGCTGATTTTCAAGAAGATGATGAACCCGGAGATGGAGAGATCATGATGCCTAATGATGGGTGCCAAACCAAAAAGCCTAAAAGAAAAAGAGGAAGGCCTAAGGGCTTGAAAGGAAAAGTCTCTCCCCTCCAAAAAATGATAGACTCTAAGGTCAAATTACTAAATTCTTCAGTAGCTTTATGGCTGCCAAGAACCCTAAATAAGACATTGGTTAGGATGATGAAGTGCATCTCATGGAACATTAGGGGACTTCAATATCTTGATAGAAAACATGTTGTGAAAATATTCCTTAGTTAACATACGGATGCAAACCTTGTTATGCTCCAAGAGGTCAAAGCAATCAATTTCGCCTTGGAGGTAAATCTAAAATTTATATGGAAAGAGGCTTGTCAAATTATCACCAAGCATGGGACAGGGAAGGGGGAAGTCGTTTTTCTTATTAATGGTAAGTGGAGAGACTCCATTATGGATAGTTGGTTATCACCTTGTAATAGAGAGGTATGTGCCACTCTTAAACTAAGTAATGTGGCGATTGGGGTTTGTTTTATATATGCATCAAATGATTATAGGGAGAGAACTAAGTTGTGGAAATAGATTTCTTCTCTTCTAGACATTCCATGGCTCCTTGGAGGATATTTCAATATGATTGAACACCCTGAGGATAAGTTGGGAGGGGTAAATATGGAATGGAAGGGGGGAGAAAATTCGCACTAGAATAGGATGAAAAATAAGATGAGGCTATTTGATCCCCTAGAAGGGTTAAAGAGGGACTATGAGGAGATCTGATTTACATGGTGTAACTTCTAAAGAGGACATAGAAGAATTTATTGTAGACGACAAATTTTATGTTAATAAGGATGCATTCTCATTTATGTAAGAAAGCAATGGTGTCTTTGTCAAAGTCTTCTCATACACTTTATCTGACCATCACCTGATTATATCTCAAGTGTGTTTCAATGACAAAGCCCATGTTGATAGAGATAAAGAGGATAAATTCATCCTTAACACCAAATTGTTGAATGACCAGGATATCCTAACTCTTGTTTATATGATTAGACAAATTAATAAATGGAACAACGGCCCTAGTTCGAGCATAAGTAGATGGAACCAAAATGTTTGCAGCTAGAGATTCCTATTTCAAACTATTGGGAGGAAGAAAGACAATGATAATAAGAAGGTAGAAAGAGAACTTACAAATAATCTATAGAGAATGGGGAGGTGGTTCAGAAATGCCCTTGCAATCATACTTTCACTCAGAACTTGGCTCTCTCTAGGGATCTACTAAGGAACATACAACATAATACAATATATAGAGCCAAAATCAGAGCTAGATTGAATTGGATGCAACAAGGGGACAAGGGTTCCAAATTCTTTTTTAATATGTTGAAATAGATAGAATATAGGGAGAAGATAGACAGAATTTGGGTTGAAGGGAAAGACGTTACAATTGAAGAAGAGATTAAGGAAGAATTCTTGAAATATTACCAGACATAATTTTCTTCAAAAGACAACCCTCCTTCTGCCCTAGCTAGAAATTAGTGCAAGTTATTGATTTTGAATTCGATCTTTGCATAGGATGCTCAGACTCTTAAGAGGCCCATTTCCATTGAGGAGATTAAGAAAGCTACCAGTACCCTGAACAATGACAAGGCCCTAGGGCCAAATGGGATACCCACAGAATGATATTAAGCAATTATTGAATGGATTAGTGAGGATTTGCATTCAATGTAAATGGAAGTGGTTGAAAGGGGTTCTCTTGGTCCTGACATCAATAAAGGTACTATTAAGATTCTTCCTAAAGATGGGGATAAATCCTTGATTAAAAATTGGAGACCTAGATCAATTTTCTTAATGTCTCCTATAAGATCCTTGCTAAGATGATGGAACTAAGGTTTGTGGATATTCTACCTAGGTTCATTTGCTATACACAAATTGGGCTTATTAAGGGCAGGTACATCCTTGAGAACCTCATTATGAGCTAGGAAGCCATGAATTGGTAAAATATTACTAACCAAAATGTGGCTATGTTCCTCCTGGATTTTGAGAAGGCATATGACCATGTGGAGTGTGAGTTTCTTATAACAATGCTAGAAAAATTTGGCTTCCCCAAAGAATTTTGTCATCTGGTTTAGGTTCTTCTTAAGGATGCTTCTGCATAATTAGAAATCAATGGATCTATCACTTAATCATTTAGACTTAGAAGATCTATAAGACAGGGATTCCCCCTAGCACCCGCTTTATTTGTCACAGCCTCTGATACTCTTTGTTATCTATTAAGGGATGCTACTCTATCACCGAGAGTAAGACATATTACTCTTCCCAACAAGGCTGACCTATTAAACATATAGTTTGTTGATGATACAGCTCTATTCTTAGAACTAAAGGAGGATAACATGGAATCTCTAATGGTTAAACTCAGATTATTTCATGAAGCCTCTAGGGCTAAGATCTCCCAGGCCAAGTCTATATTGTTAGGTTGGAAGGACAACCCACCTAGCTAGTTAAGTAAACATGGATAGGTCTATGGGGTGGTCCCTCCAAGCAGGTCAAGTATCTGGGTATACCCTTCTCTATTTACCCCTGCTTAAAATATATGTGGTCGTGGATAAAGGGCAAGCTGGACTCTAAGCTAAGGAAATGGGATAGGCAATATCTTTCTCTTGCAAGGAGATTTCAAGTTTGTCAAAAACTCCTCTCTTCATACAGCCTGTATTATGCATCGGTCTAGATGTTTGGCAACTACCAAATCAATGGAATTCATAAAAGCATTAGGAATTTTTTGTGGTTGAATGGGAGAGGTAATAGAAGGAGACACTTGGTTAAATGGGAATGGTGTTGTATGAATAGGATCTTGTGGGGCCTAGGGTTAAAGGACCTCAGACTCCAAGGTATTTCTCTCCTTGTTAAATGGATCTTCCATGCATTAGATAGTGATGAACCTTGGAAGGTTCTTGTTAGGAATAATATTAAGATGGTTGTTCCTAAGTAGGCCAAATCATGGAAAGATATCCCCTTAGTGACCTAGTTGCGGGGAACTTCCTTGTCTCCACAATAGACTCAGTTGTCTTTTAATCTATTTGGAAGGCCTGGGAAGTGGTCAAGGTCTGGATCTCTAATTGTAGGGTCAGCAACAGTGAGTATATTTGTACAAAGAGATCTATATGGTGGAATCTATTCCACAAGGGTAAGCCTCTTGATCCCATTCAAGGTTGCTCAGCTAAAAGTTGGGCTAGTAAAGGCATTTGTTGTTTCAAGGATATTTTTATTAATGAGCATCTTATCTCTTGGGTTGAGCTCTCTCAGAATTTTAATATTTTGGCCTCCAATTGGAGGACTTACTCTTTTCTTAGAGATTCATGTAATATGTTGCATCTCCCTAAACCTTGCATTGTTAACAATGAGAGGTTTCTCTCCTACACCTGAAAGGATGGCACTCCTCTTGTAAGTACTAAAGCTAAGCTTGTTTATAATTTTCTATCTTCTAATAATGATATTATTGCTCATATCAATTTTGTTTGCCACTGTGATTTCTCTAACAAACAATGACATAATGTTCTTAATAACTTATGGAGTAGTATGATAGCTCCTAAAAAGAACTGTTTCAAATGGTTATTCATTCTTAATAAACTACCTTTCGAGAATGATGTGGATTTATGTAGTGTTTGTAAAGTGGTGGAAACAACTAATCATTTATTCTTTGAATCCCTAATTGCCAAGGAGATATGGCTCTTGTTTGGAATTAATATCTCTGATAACATGAATATTATGAATATTGTTACAGGTTTTGTAAATGGACTAAAAAAGGATTGTTATATGTTTTGGCTTATTTTATCCTATGAAATATTATGGTTTATTTGGAAAATTAGAAACAAGGATAAATATCAAGGCAAAGCTAGGGTACTTACTGAGTCTTTTTGACAACTCATACTCCACCATTTTGATGTGCAGGTTACAATCGTGATGAGGTTAGCAAAGAAAAAATTTGAAAGATTCCTAGAAGATGGGCACACGAAATTTTTTACCTCAGAAATCTCCCATGGCTATACTTGGAGAAGATCCAACCTAGAAAGAACTCCCTTCGTGAACGAATTAGCATCTTTTATGAACAAGATCAATGAGGGCAGAAAGATGGAATGGGAGTACACTACCCAATTGGCAGCCCATGGAGCAATCTCGGTCAAAGATGCAAAACAAGTGATTTGGATGGAGGGTCCCCTAGGCTGGACTGCCTGGGTTGATTTGTGACCTTTTTATTAGTTTGGATCAGATTTTGATATGTAGACAACTTAGAATGTTCGTTATGTTTAGGTTATAGAGTTGGATAGGGTATGTTGTTGTTCATGGCAAGATAAATGGAACATTGACGTGATTTTGTGCCATGGGTTAATCAGTTTCGAATAACCGATACTTATTTGTTGTACTGTTTTCCCTCTATAAATAATATAAAAAAAAAAGATAATATATTAATATATAACATTATAAATATAATTATATTATGCATTTTTATTTTATAATGTATTTATTAATTTATAAATATAATTAAATATACATTTATATTTATTATTATATATAATATTATATTATCATTACATATTATATATTATACTAAAAAAATTAAATTAATATATAACATTTAATTTGATGCGTTTGTGACACTTGAATGCATGAAAAATAAAAAAGATCAATTTATTATTATTTTTTAATTTTATATTATTTTATCTTCACTTCCACCTCTCAACTCTCACTCAATTTGAGTTTAACTGATCAATCATATATATATATATATATATATATATATATATATATATATATATATATATATATATATATATATATATATATCATGCAATCAATTAATGATTTGATGCTAAGATCTATGACCATTGCACGTGAGATATTAATTTATACAATGATTGAATTGAAGGTCTTGAAATTGAAATTGAAATTCTTATAAAAACATCACAATGATTAAACAATGAATTATCAATAGAGAGAAAGAAGAGAAGACAAAGAAACATGAGTTGATAATGGAGTTCCCCAAATGGCTATGTCTCCGGGTCCCTCTCCAAAAGAGTGGTTGATCCTTGATTATGCTCCAAAAAAAGGTTACAAGGTCTTCAACTTGTTACAAAGTCTCCTCACGTCTCCTCGAACGATAATGAATTACAAAAGTCCTTCTCCAACAAGTACACCAAGCTTGGCTTCAAACTCTCAATGCACAGAGACGAACAATTCACTATCACAAGCTAACTCTCCAAAAATTCTCTCACACCAATTCTCTTGATAATACTCTTATCTCCAATGTCTAAGTTCAGAACTCAACCCCGCTTTTATACAATTTCATTTCCTAATATGGACTATAGCCATATGATTTTGAAAATTACTCATATCTCCCATTTACATCCATAAATCTCAAAAAATAAACCGGCCCCTTAAAATAACCTTACACATTCTTTTTTAAAGTTTGCGGGCTTGTTTTTATGGTTTTAAAATAATGTAAATTGGTGGGTGTGTGTGGAATCGGATAAACCTGAGCCCCTATTTCCATGGCTCACACTTAACAAATATTAAACACGCCATTTTGTATCCCGAGATCCTCGGAGCCACATTGGTCGAGAGCAACATGCGGGAAGTGGGGGGTCGGTGGTTCAAACCACCAATCCCCAATAGGGATTTATACACTTTAAATAAAAGCATTGCCCTTTATATAGAAATGTGAATTTCCCAGCCTAGTGGAGGAGAGTGAGAGTTGCGAGAGGGTGGTTGGAGGTTTGAATCCTCCAATCCAACAAATTTTAATAGCTGGAACAAAATCTGTCGATGCACTCGGAGCAACCACATGGGTGCCATATTTTTAGAGCATCTGGAACATTTTTTTAATCATCCTGGATCAATCCTCCCCACTGGAGAACTTTTGGACCTCCAAAAGTTGCATTTATTCATAAATTAAGTGAGGACATGGTCTCCCCACTTGTCTTGTATCATCTGTACATCTGGCTCATCACCATAATCAAGACTACAACAATATTGTTGAACATATGCATCATTCTATCACTTCCATAAGAATCTACATCAATTGTTATAGTCATTAACCAATAACCACTGACTAATATCGAGTTGAATAACAATGTAGATACAAAAGCAAATGTATCAACATGTCTATTTTTCACAATAGGAACATTTTTAAGCAAGGGAACCTCCAAACTCCCAACCATAAGTTGAGGATTTGGATCATCAATGCTTTCTTTTGTTGTCTCCTCACACTATACTATTGGTGTATCATGCAACATCTGATCTTGATTAGCCTTGATTGCTTCAAGTTCATGCCTAGAATCACCTGACTTGATAGACATAAGAGACAAATCTTTACTTGCATTAATCACCCTCTTTAATTGTCCTGTGTTTTCAAAAGACCCATTAGTCTTAATCCTATAAGAATATACAATATACCGAATGTCATCTTCAAACAAATGATACTTATTAAATTCCCTATAGAAAAGAGCCTTTCGATCATACAAATAAGGGCTACCCAACACTATTCCACAAACATCTAGTGGAACGACATCAAATTGCACCTTATCAACATACTTACTTGTGATTGCAAATCTTAAAGTGCATTGACTTGTTACTTGCATTTCATTATTTTCGCAAACCCAACCTACAGGATAAGGTCTCTTATGTGGTGTAGTTTTCAATCCCAAATTCCTTACAACTTCTTTTGAGATTAAGTTACTTTGGGATCCACTATCTATGAGTGCACCAACTTTAGTGTGTTTAGCAACAACCCTTATATGGAAAATCTCATTTCTTTTCTTATCTTTAGGGACATCAAAGACTTGAGAAGTAGAAGCACAATTAGCAACAGAAACATTGGCAATAGAAGCTTTACCTTTTAATCCCATTGTTTTTATCTTAGCTTCGTCTTTAGACTCTGAACCAAGATCCATAACAACATTAACAACCTTCTCCTTACCTTTCTATTTTCAAGCCCATTTTGGCTTCAATTCTGGATGCAGCTGCTAGCAATGATCTTCATCATGCCCTTTCCTGTCACAATGAGAGCATGTGAGTTGATCATCCTTCTTCTTAATAGTAGTTCTCCTCTTCCCTTTTCCTGTTTTTGCAACCTCAGATGACTTTTGTACAAAATTATCATTGTCAATATTCTTACCCCTATACTCTAGATGTGTGGCTTGAACACATACTTCATCAAATTACTAGGATTCAACATCAAAATATAATGTCTTGAAGTAAAAATGCAAACCACCTATGTACTTAAGCAGGGTATCCTGAGTATACAATGGAACATTCAAAGCAACAACCCATTTCCTAAACTCATGGGTGTAATGTTGGACAGACAGACCCTTAGCTTGCCTAAAGGTTTGCGAGTTCATTGTTAATTGTTGCATATAACCTAAAGGATAGAAGTTCTTCTTGAGAGCAACAACAAATTCCATCCAAGTCATACAGACATTACCATGGTGAGCAATTTTTGCTCGAGTCCTACTCTCCCATTAGGTGAGACTTGTTCCTCCCAACCAGAGAGTAGCTAACTGGATCCTAGAAGCATCTTCTACTAGGCCTTGTATCCTACAATACACCTATACCTGTTGGACCCAATCATCTAAATTTTCGACATCCAACTCCCCACAATACTTAGGTAATTCAAATTTTACATCCAATTTAATTATAGGCTTAGATGTGCTCTTGAAAGGATTAACATAAGTAGAAGAAGAAGAAGAAGAAGAAGAAGGGGAGGGAGGAGAAGGAGGTGGAAGAGTTTTTGGTGGTGAATCACCACCTCCCGATTGCTTCCCTTTGTCCTCACTATCTTCATGGTCCTTCAATGAATATCCTTTTTCATGCTCCATCCGTTCTTGCCTCTCTTTGTAGAGTACTTCCACCAGAGCCTTCATTTCAAAAAAGGCTTTTTGAAAGTCTCTTTCATTGAGCTTGGGGTATTCATGTTCAGTTGCAATTTCTAACATCTTTGGTGGAAAGGTACTTCGTTTACCGATCTCAAGATTATACTCTGCAAATGTGCCTTCACCTCGTTGGCTCTTAGATCGCATTAACATCCACCTCTGCAAACAATAGTCAAACAAGCTCTGGTACCACTTGATCTAATGTTAGGATCTATGACTGTTGCACGTGAGATATTAACTTATACAACGATTAAATTGAAGGTCTTGAAATTGAAATTGAAATGCTTATATAAACATCACAATGATTAAACAACAAATTATCAATAGAGAGAAAGAAGAGAAGACAACGAAACACGAGTTGATAACAGAGTTCACCAAATGGCTACGTCTTTGGGTCCCTCTCCAACAGAGTGGCCGATCCTTTATTATGCTCCAGAAAAAGGTTACAAGGTCTTCAACTTGTTACAAAGTCTCCTCACGTCTCCTCGAACGATAATGAATTACAAAAGTCCTTCTCCAACAAGTACACCAAGCTTGGCTTCAAGCTCTCAATGCATAGAGACGAACAATTCACTATCACAAACTAACTCTCCAAAAATTCTCTCACACCAATTCTCTAATCTTCAATTCTCTCACAATACTCTCATCGCCAATGTCAAAGTTCAGAACTCAACCCCCCTTTCATACAATTTCATTTCCTAATATGGGCTATAACCATATCATTTTGAAAATCACTCATATCTCCCATTTACATCCATAAATCTCAAAAAATAAACCAACCCCTTAAAATAACCTTATACATTCTTTTTTAAAGTTTGCAGGCTTGTTTTTATGGTTTTAAAATAATGTAAATTGGTGGGTGTGTGTGGACTCGGATAAACCCGAGCCCCTATTTCCATGGCTCACACTTAACAAATATTAAACACGCCATTTTGTATCCCAAGATCCTCGGAGCCACACTGGTCGAGAGCAACATGCGAGAAGTGGGGGGGTCGGTGGTTCAAACCACCGATCCCCAATAGGGATTTACACACTTTAAATAAAAGCATTGCCCTTTATATAGAAATGTGAATTTCCTAGCCTAGTGGAGGAGAGTGAGAGTTGTGAGAGGGTGGATGGAGGTTCGAATCCTCCAATCCAACAAATTTTAACAGCTGGAACAAAATCCGTCGATGCACTCGGAGCAACCACATGGGTGCCATATTTTTAGAGCATCTGGAACATTTTTTTAATCCTCCTGGATCAATTAAGTATCTCAATTATTATACTCACATATGGATGCAAAAAAGTCTCTCAATAAAAACTAGAAGCATTTAATTTGAAATGTTTGTGACACTTAAATGCATGAAAATTATAAAAAAAAAATCAATTTACTATTTTTTTAATTATATTATTTTTCCTTCGCTTTCACCTCTCAACCCTCACTCACTTTGAGTTTAACTAATCAATCAAATTTCTGTCTTCATCATGCAATCAATTAATCATCTCGATCAATTCATCTCATCGAATTTAATTGATCAATCAATTTTGTCTATACATCATGCAATCAATTAACTTCGTAATATCTCAATCAATTCATCTCATTGAATCTTCTCATCAGATTTCTCCACCATTAATCAATATCACATAAAACAATGGTATAATATAGATTAGAAATAATGTAGTTTTAATAGATTTTTTTTTGTATGTTTAATAGAAATATAGTAATATAATAAATTTTCAAGTGGAATAATGAACAAATATGATATCTTTGGCATACTTTACCTATATTCTTCTAAAGATAGTTATTCTAGTTATAATTAATATTAATATATTTTTTATATTATAAATTAAATTAATATATAAATATAATATAATATATAATTAATACATTATTATTTATTAGATTTATAATAACTTCTATTTGGGACTCCTAAAAACTATGAGATCAATTAAAGCAAGGAGATTGTGTTACATTCGATGTCAGCCAACCTAGTCGCTACATAGCACATGGTACCTTACGTCCTCTCTTATAGTTGGTAGGTGGATGTTGGTTACCACACCTTACATCCATTTTCTTCCCTAGTGTCATTGATAGCATCACAAAAAACTATATAATTACATTATAGTAAAATTATTATTAATAATAAATATTGTTTACATTCTATCAATATTATATAATAATTTATTAATGTTATTTTATAATTATAGCAACAACCTTGTTATATGTGATTATATTATATTTACATTATTAATCAATAATATATATTATTTAAATTTTATTTAATATTATATATTAAATAATAAATTAGTTTAATATTATTTTGTATTTTTAATTTAATATTATTTGTAATAATAGAAATAATATATATTTTAGTTAATAACTAAATTTATGAATAATGTATAGATACAATAAAATAATTTAGATTAAATTAAAATTAATGGTTGTTGGATAGAAAATCAAATCTAATGTTAATTCATTTTAGAATGTGATTATCATCACACAAAAGTCATTAGAAGGGTGCAAGATTGTATGGACTTTAGGATGACTTGACCTTATAATGTATCAATATTCAAGACATATATATAATCAAAATAGTATCTTCATGGTCATAAGGTTGTATATGAAACTAAAGCAAAGCAAGTACATAATAAGGAAAATAATGGCATAGTGTAATTTATGACATCCAAAGGTGAGAACAAGTACAAACACGAGAAGTGGGAAAGAGGATGCAATAGATCAATTGTGATGAAGTCAAACCAATAAATAATTTATGAAAACATACATATTCAATGAAAAATAAAACCTCCTATGCAATTTCTAAGTAGCTTCCTTCCTTGGCACACTCTCTACAAAATTCCTTAGATGTATTCTATCTTGAGAAGTATAAGTGGACAAGGGCACTAAACGATAATGCATATGTGACAAAAAAACAAAATGAGGTTATGCATATCAACTACAAATAATTCAATATTTTGTTAAAATTATTACCATTGGTTCAAAGATTTACCAAAGGTATAGTGCCATACTAGGTGTCAACCTATGTCAACATCTTTGTTGATGAGTTGGTTATAAATTGGTCCAAGCATATCCCTCTATATCTCTTCTTTTTTTATCTCTCTCTTTATCTCCCTATCTCTATATATCCCTCTACCTCTATATCTCTCTCTATCTATCTCGCTCTTCCTCTCTCACTCTATCTACATCTCTACCACAATCTTCCTCTCCTCATATCTCTAGACATGTTTCACTCTCTTTACCCATCCATATATCTCCTTATCTCTCTCCTTCCTAGACCTCTACATCTATATATATTTGCCTCTCTATCTCCATTTCTCTATATATTTATCTCTTCCATCTTTATCTCTCCCTCTCTCCTCTCTCCCTTTATCTCTCCCTCTCCTTCTCCATCTCCAGCTGTATCTTCCTCTCTCCCCCTATCTCTAGACATGTATCACTCTTTTTATCTATATCTCTCTCACACATACACTATTGCAAACATAACATGAGCTTGTTGGTAATGGCCGAGTCCAATTATCTTCTTGATTTAAAGGTTTTCTCACTTATGTTTAGTTCCCTATAAATTAATGCACAATTAATTTAAATCCCACTTCTTCATTGGGATCATTGTTGCATAAACAACATCATTTTCTAAATGGCCTACCAATTGACCTCATGTACTACACAAATGTATGCAAAAAAGGACCAATTTTTTTTGTAATTAACTTTCCACACATCTTTGATGTACCCATTGCATACCAAGGTGTGATTGCTAGTTCTATAATCTTCTTGAAAACCAACAATCTTTAGTGGTGGAAGGTTGGTCCTTTCTTTAGGTGATTTTTTCAGGTCAAAAGTTCAATTTTACATGAGATTCTCCCTAACAAAAATATCCTTTCCATAGGAATCTTTGATTTGGCAACATATTTTAGAGGTACTTTCCTTGTCAAAGAGGTAGTTGATCTCTCTAAGAGCCAATGCACTATAGATTGCGTGTGTGTTCCTTCCTTCTCTTTGGCAAAAAAGTATCCTTCCAGTAGATAACTTTGTTTACTAGATATTTTTTAAAGCTTTGCCCGATCAACACATGAAAAATCCTATAAGTTATTGTAATATGCAGCCCTGACTGTAGTCTAATTTTATTTTTGGAGTGTGTTTGTTGTTTTTACAATGTCCACAATGCCAAATAAAGTGTAGGTTTCAAAGATAATATTGCTATATTTATATTGAATGAAATATACTAGAAACTTCAAAAATAATACTACTAAAAATTGCAGATTTGAACCCAAACTTAAATATTTATTGTTTCTTCAAAGTAATGACAACCCATATCAAAAAATATCATTTATTATCCAAATCTTACATACCCACAAAATGCAGCACTGACAAATGTCCTTGTTCATAAAATCTGCATTTTTCAAGCTCAAAAACCCTAGGCATCCAACTCCACAGCAAGCTAACTTGATTAGCAATGAATGAAAGGTGAAGACAAGCTTCAATCTCCTCCTACATGCCACAAGAAACAATAACATCGACAACTTCACACCTCTAGAAGTTTGTATGAGCAAATTGGAAAGGGATGATATCGAATCAGCAAACAAAACACTTCATTCCTCCAAATCTGCACTCCAAATCCTTCTATAATTTGCAACTCCTCTATTAATATAAATATATGCTAATCCAAACTAAGCTTCATGTGTGAAAACTCCAAGTGATTATCTAGACTGTATCTTGCAACATCGTGAAGAATGTTGCTTACGAGGGTTTTCGTCCTCACAAATCTCAGAGAAACAATCTCTAGCAAACAACCTTTAAGAATCTCCAACCAAGCATGTTGAAAATGAATTCTTAAAAGTCTTTTATAACATTCTCATGAGAGTCCACACACTTTTCCAACCAATGTGGGATAAATAGAAATACTCCCTTTTAATATTTAACTCTCCAAGTACCTTTAATGAAGGGGACCTTTTAATATTTAAATAACTTTCCCTTTAACTTAAGTCCCCATATCAATAAAGTTAAATATTTTAATTTTAACATAATAACTCAATTTTATCAATAAATAAATAAATAATATCAAATGACTATTAAAATCTCTAGTTGGTTTAAACAATTTCCATCGACATAAATGTCATCCAAGAATTTTCTTTGGTGATACTGACCTGAGCCACACTAACTTACCATAAATAGTAAGTGTCCCAAAACCACACCAAAACACCTCAGAATTACCTGAAACTGAAACTGTCTAGGCCAGATATCCACAAGATCCCTTAAATGTCCTGGTTAGCCTATGGGACCAAAGAAAAATAGGCTAACGACAACATCATACAACATGTGCTAGAAAGGGGACATTACAATTATTGATCTTTTCAACATTTAATAGCACTGATATGTGTGCATTTCTTCTTTGGAAAAACATGATTTCCATAGATACCTTTTTTTCTTCAAAACCTTTAGAAATCCATATCATTTACATGACAAAATGTTTTTGATTAGATTAGTAGGGAAGCGGCCCTAAACCGGAGAAACAACAACCAACATACAAGAGCATACAACCATCAGCACACAAAAACCGATCTCCCTTCAAAAATAATCAAAAAATTTCATCACCCTATAGCTATTTCTACTCATACGAAAAAAGCTTCCAACTATAAAACCAAATAACAGTAGCTAACCTATTAACCTTCTCCTTAGAGCTAATAATCATAGAGTTCATATCAGCATTAAACCTAACATTAACATTTCTTGAAAAGTCATAAACCAAATAGTTAATCGAAAGGGGTTCGCAGACCCCACAATTGTTCTCAGAATGACAAATCATAACCATAAAAGCATAAACAAAAACATAACTAAGAACATCTACTCTTTCTTGAGTAGGTTCCAATTTTTCTTTAACCTTCCCAGTATCTGAATCCATGTATCATCTTGGTTCGCGTTGTCCTCCTCATTCAGCTCGTACTCGCCCCTCTTAGTCTTCTTCTTTTTATTCTTCTGAATTATGCCATGACCAGAGATCGTCCCCATAACAACATTCTTCATGACCCCATCAGTAATTTGCCAAAGTGAATTAAAAGCATCGCATAATTCATTAATCTTCTTGTGGGTAAGTGCACAAAGATGGTGGTCAAAAAGGGGGGTATAAGTAGACACTTTTTTTCTAAAATCAGGTGAACCTGAACTTGAAGGCAAAATTTGAAAGTCATCCACTCAAGATATGAAGATAATCAAAGAACAAATATTGTAGTACTCTGAATCTAATTTCCAAAATACTAAACTTTTTCAAAATTGGATAAGATTAAGGGGGTCAAATCCTTCGCGCACGAAAAACAGACCCTGATTTTTTTATAAAAACATAACATAGTGTCTGACGTGCGCATCAAAAAAGTCATAGTTAGATTTAGTATTTTGGCAAATCCTTCGGCAAAAAGATAGTTAAGAGTGAGCACTAGAAGATGTGTATTTTTTTGTAATTTTTTGTTGAGTATTTTTTTTTTTATGATTTTTCCAATTGAGCACATCTTGAAAATTAGGTACTTGTTCGTGCGCGAAGCATAAGTTGCACTAAAAATATCAAAAATAATTTTTTTTTTTTTAAATTGTAAAGAATCAAGTGCACTACAATAATATATAATTTTTTTAAAATTTGGATAAGTATATCAAAAGTTATTAAAAAAATGGTGCACGTATGTCTGTGAGAACTATGGAGACACTGGTAAAAGAAATTCAATAATAATATGTTGTTGTTCAAATTTTTAAAAAATTATATGGTTAGAAAGCTTAGAAGATGGGTGAAAATATGGTGGCAATTTTGGAAATACCCACTTGATGAAGTGTAAACCTGATGATGACAAAGTCGAGAAACCAAGTTGATAAAATAAAACACGTCAAAAAGGAGGGAAATGGAGGGAAATCAAACTTCCAAACCATAGCTTTGTCAACCAGGCCTATTTCCAAGCCTAAACAGTCAAAAGCACGTACGAGGTACCTATGGTATAAAAAGCATGTACGCGCTTTTAATGTTTAAATTTTGGGAGTGTGTATAGTATGATATTGTATATATAATATGTGTATATATATAATATAGAATTTATATATAATATAAAAATATATAATATATAATATATATATATATATGTATGTATATAATAATATATAATATATTAAGTATATATATACACACATATGTGTGTATCTATGTATATTGTCTCCCTCTCTCCCCCTCTCAAGCACGTACAAGGTGCCTCTCTCTCTCTCTCTCTCTCTCTCTCTCTCTCCAATATATATTCTTTTTGTTTGCATATATATAAGGTAATAAGAAGATTGACAAGGTGGTCGGTTTTTTTTTCCTTTTTAAAGAAGATAGGATATAAAGTAGAACGATTGAAGAAAATGAATGTATTGGTTTCTTTGGATTGTGTGGATGTATTGGTTGGATAATATTTATGGGTCGTATGGTATACTAAGGGGTCATATGGTTTATTATGACCCCTTAGGTGTTGTTATAGGTCATATGGTGTTCTATGATCCCTTAGGACACCATATGACCCCTTAGGACTCCATATGGTTTCGTTATGGGTCTTATGGTGTCCTAAAGGGTCATATGGTATTCTATGACCCCTTAGGATACCATATGATCCCTTACATGTCATTATAGGTCCTATGGTGTGCTAAGGGATCATATAGTGTCCTATGACCCCTTAGGATACCATATGACCCCTTAGATGTTGTTAGGGGTTGTATTATTTTCTAAAGGTCATATGGTGTCCTATGACCCATTAGGACACCATATGGTATCATTATGTGTCTTATGTTGTCGTATGACCCCTAGGACACCTTATGACCACTTAGGACACCATATGGTGTCATTAGGGGTCATATGGTGTCCTAAGGGGTCATATGGTCTCCTATGACCCCTTAGGACACTATTTGACCCCTTCGGACTCCATATGGTGTCATTATGGGTCGTATGGTGTCCTAAGAGGTCATATAGTGTTTTATGACCCCTTAGGACACCATTTGGTGTCATTATGGGTTGTATGGTGTGCTAAGGGGTCATATGGTGTCTTATAACCCCTTAGGACTCCATATGACCTCTTACGTGTCGTTATGGGTCATATGGTGTTCTATGATCCCTTAGGACTCCATATGATCCCTTAAGACTCCATATGGTGTCATTATGGGTCGTATGGTGTCCTAAAGGGTCATATGGTATTCTATGACCTCCTAGGACACCATATGATCCCTTAAGTGTCATTAGAGGTCATATTGTTTCCTAAGAGGTCATATGGTGTCCTATGACCCCTTAGGACACCATACAACCCATAACGACATCATATGGTGTCCTAAGGGGTCATAGGATGCCATATGACCCCTCAGGATACCATACGACCCATAACACCACCATATGGTGCCCAAAAGGGTCATATGGTGTTCTATGACCTCTTAGGACACTATTTGGCATCATTATAGGTCCTATGGTATTCTAAGGGATCATATAGTGTCCTATGACCCCTTAGATGTTATTAGGGGTCGTATTGTGTTCTAAGGGTCATATGGTGTCCAATGACCCCTTAGATGTTATTAGGGGTCGTATTGTGTTCTAAGGGTCATATGGTGTCCAATGACCCATTGGACACCATATGGTATCGTTATGTGTCTTATGGTGTCGTATGACCCCTAGGACACCTTATGACCACTTAGGACACCATATGGTGTCATTAGGGATCATATGGTGTCCTAAGGGGTCATATGGTCTCCTACAACCCCTTAGGACACTATTTGACCCCTTAAGACTGCATATGGTGTCGTTATCGGTCGTATGGTGTCCTAAGAGGCCATATAGTGTTTTATGGGTCGTATGGTGTGCTAAGGGGTCATATGGTGTCTTATGACCCCTTAGGACTACATATGACCTCTTATGTGTCATTATGGGTCATATGGTGTCCTATGACCCCTTAGGACACATGCATGGATCCCTAGGATACCATATGACCCCTGAGAATACCTTTTGACCCTAGAGAGGGAGAGAGGGGGAGGAGAGGGAGGCAATGGGAGAGAGATACACCCAAGAGACGAGGAGACTGAGATAGAGACTGAGAGGGAGAGACAAGAGATAAATGAGAGAGAGAGAGAGAGAGAGAGAGAGAGAGAGAGAGAGAGAGAGAGAGAGACCTAAGAGGTGAAGGGAGGAAAGGTGAGAGAGAGAAAGAGAGGGTGAGAGATAGAGAGAGTCTGAGTGAGAGGGAGGAAGGGGTGGAAGGATATTACAAGAGACTACAGAGAGAGAGGTGCGAAGAGAGGGAGAGAGTGAGAAAGAGAGGTAATGAGAAAGGGAGAGAGGGAGGGAGAGGGGAGAGGGAGAGAATGAGAGAGACACACTTGAGAGAAGGAGAGAGTGCGATAGAGAGAACAAGGATGAGAGGGAGAGACTTCAGAGAGAGAGATAGATAGATAAAGGTTGATAGCCAGAGATGTGATAGAGAGAACGAGGATGAGAGGGAGAGACTTCAGAGAGAGAGAGAGATAGATAAAGGTTGATAGCCAGAGATGTGATAAAGAGAAGGAGAGAGACTTGAGAGAAAGAGAAATGAGAGAAAGAGAAATGGAGCGAGAGGGGGAGAGATAAAGAGTGTTAGAGGAAAAGAAATACTTGACAAAGGAAGAGAAAGGAAGGGGGAGGGAGAGGGAGAGAATGAGAGAGAAAGACACTTAAGAGATGGGGAGAGAGTGAGAGATAGAGATATTTGAGAGAGGGGGAGAAAGAGAGGGATATATGAAAGAGAGAAAGAGGGTGAGGGAGATGAGAAAGAGACAGAGAGATACCCGAGAGAGGGAAGAAAGTAGAGAGGGAGATGCCTAAGAGACAAAAAGGTAGGGGTTAAGGAAGAGAGAGGGGGAATGTAGGGAAGAGATGAGAGACATAATGCTGATATGAGCATGTTGATTACTGAAATTTGACTAAGTCTGAAATTTATAAGAATACTCAAAAAACTAGAATCTGCATTATAACTCTTAGAGATTTGGAACCACTCTCAAACATCCTGACAATATATACATAAAATATACTTAAATGTTATATTTTATGTATATATCCTACTGAAAAACCTAATGGAATGTAAGTGAATTGCATTTTATTGACAGACAGAACCGCATACGCGGTTTTAGTTTTTAAACCGTGTACGTGGTTAGTGTGCTTTAAACCGCGTATGTGGTTAGTATTCTTTAAACCGCATACGCGGTTAGTATGTTTTAAACCGCGCACGTGGTTTAGCTTTGGTTAGGCTCGGCAAAACGAGCCTAAACGCGTACGGGGTTCTTTAAATTTGAAATACCCTGTGCGCATTTTGGTGTTTTTCATGTTTTTTTTTGAGTGTGTCCACTTTTCTGACCACCATCTTTGTGCACTTACCCTTGTCTTGTTCCTCATTTTTTTGCTCCAGAGTAGACAATTTTTCTTTCATTTCAATTAAATGCCCCTTCATCTTATGACTTTCATCATATTGGTAGACATGGGAGAGCATTTAACCATTTCATCTTCTTCTGAATTGTAAGGGTCCACCGGGCTTCTAAGCAGGGAATCATGTTCAGTTTCTGTTTTACTACTCTCATTTCCCTTCCCTCTTCATCCTCAGGTTCACTTTCAAAATTACTGCTCTCATTCCTCAATTCCTCTTCTTCCTCCATATCCTTATTAGTGTTATCATTCTTCTCTTCATCCTCCACCTAGAAATCTTCATCTTTAGGGTTATCCTTCATATCCTCTTCCTCACCAAGTTCATAGATTTCCCGAAGGGGGTATTAACATGTTTAAACTCATTTTTCTCATAATTAATTCTCTCTTTAGCCCAAAGACAAACTGGCCTTCTTTCCCCCAAGCCACAGTCATACTTTTCCTGATTCTTATCTTTTTCCTCTTCTTTCTCTGAGTTATGCATCTTTAAGTCAATGGTGATACTCAGCCCAACCGAGTCACTATTGGTCTTCTTTGCTTTTCTCGGGGTGTTTTTGGGGGTTTCAAACTTTTGTTTATCAGGGTTAAAGTCAAGCAGGGCCAATTCCAAGGAGTCATTTTCAAGGACCGCAACCGAACTAGTAGAAATGGTTATCATAGAATCGGCAGGGTTGAGAGAGTTGTGGGTTTTCAGAATTGAGGGCGGTAGGTTAGGGGTTTTAGTATAAAATTTCTTGGAGTTACCAACACTTCCAAAGGTTGGGGCAAGACCACTAACAATTGGGGAATGATCAACAACAAATTTGTACATCAAGTAAATGAGACCTTGATGGAGCGGGGGATTCGCCCCATTTTGAATACAGGTTTTAAGGAAGAAAAAGAGAAAAAAAGGGCACATTAATTTTCTCCAAATTCCTAACATGGTTGAGGATAGGGAAGTGGTACCCATGCACAGTTGGGTACCGCCCCTCAAGAGTAAAATACCTCATAACATAATAACTAACTAGCGGATAGGGTTGAGGTAAAGCAGAACGATCATACCCATTTTGGAGACGCACCAGTTTCTCGCCCTTCTTGAAAAATCTCCTCATAAACTTCTTGTAATCCCCCGCACTCTTCCTTTCCACCAGCTCATCATCATTCTGAAGACCAACAACCTCTGCAATGTATTTAGGAGTAATAGTGAAGGAGATTCTACCAATCGTGACCTTCCCATTATGCCAAGAGTTGCAAACCCTGGCTGAGAGCTCCTTGTTGTAGCCTATAATCGCTAAGAAGAAAGGGGTAAAACCCGCTTCAAGAAAAATATCCCACAACTCCTTATTATCTCTAAGTCCTTCACAATTTTTAGGTTCAGTGTGTTTGAGAGGGCCCCCCATTTTAGAATTGGTATGAGCAGTGGGAACAGAGATTCTGTGAAAGCGACTAGACAAAATATTACAAATTTTCCATCTCCTACTACATTTGGAAGATAAGTTTTTTAAAATTATCAAACCAAAATTTAATCTTTCTGAGGTCCTTGCATGTGCTACACCAATTGAAATCATTACTCATAAAGGTAGCGTAAAAATCTAAGTTTCTCCCTGTCTTTATCATGAAAGCCAAAACTTCCCTGATCCAAAAGTAATCTTCAACCGAAGCCATCGTACTCACATCAGGAAAGTTCTTGTCCACGTCATAGACCACATAGGTCATCAAACTGGAAAGAGAACTCATGGGGTCATGATGCTGAGTCATCTCCCACGTACATAAGCTCGTGTAGGAGTCCACCATATAAAAACCATATTGAAAAAAGTTCGTCAAGGTACAAAATTTGAAAAAGCCAATACTCTAGCGAAGAACAACCGCATCCCGCTCTTTCTTCTGACTTTTAATTTTCCCATGCAGGAAAAGGCCCCCCACCTTGGTGGGCCCAATGAGTATTTTAAAAAATATAAAGAGTGCACACATTAAAATTTTTGAAGAAACTCAATCTAGCTTCTCTATTCCATTTCCCGCCTTCTTTTTAAGATTCTTCTTTCATGTGTGAGGATTTCCTTTAGCTCTCTAGAGCTGTTCTCAAACTTGAATACCTGCCAATCCAACATATTGAGACTTTGATTCGCTATAAGGTTAGACGACCTATTACCTTCTCTGTAAACATGTTGTATTCTAATTTCATCAAACAACTCTATCATCCATTTACATCTACCAATAGTCTCTTTGATTTCCCACAGAGGAGAGGTGGCATTATTGAGATAGTTGACAATGAGTTTAGAATCTCCTTCCAGAATGACATTTCTTCTGGTGATGTCAGAAAGACATTGGAGACCCATCCAAGCCGCCCAAGCTTCTGCCTTGTTGTTAGTGGTAGTACCTAAACCAGATCCATACCCCACAACTAAAAAACCTTTGTGGTCACGGAGAGATACCCGAATTACCTTTAGAGCAACCATCAAAGTTGCATTTAATCCATCCAACATCCGAGGGTAGCCACGAGCACAAGGTTCTTAGGATCATTTTTTGCCAATTTACATTCAAAAAATTATGTCAAATTCCCCAACTCTGTTTTAGCCTAAGATCCAGCAGAGGGGGGAGGATTTTGGTGAAACCAGTAGCATTCGCATTCACATTTTCTTTAATCTGTTGTATGATTATATTGGCAATAATCTTGCTGCTTCTCTTCTCATCTCTGAATATCCTATTGTTGTGTTCTTTCCAGATGTTCCGAGCAAGAAAAGGGGGGGTTTGTTGCCATATGCTCTTAGCAATCTGGTGGGAGTAGGGGGAAAATTGCCATGCCTCATTGAATTTTTTGAAAGACTTAAGTTGCACCCAATAAGTGTTAAGCTTCCTCCAGATTTCATCCCATATTTCACGAGCAAAGTTACAATGTAGGAAGATGTGATCAATACTTTCAAAGTCCATATAACAGAGTTCACACCTATTGACCAAAGAAAACCCCCTTTTATTTAGGTTATCTATAGTAAGAATCCGACCATGAGCAGTCACCCACCAGAAACAGTTAATTTTAGGAATTAACCCCTTTATCCATATAGCTTTCCATAAATCATCTATGTTATTGTTATCCCCAAAAGGTGATAGACAAACTTAACAGTGAACTTGCCAGAATTACTCCATTTCCAAATCCACTCATCCTCCCCCCTAGGAGTGTAAAGAGAGTAGTTAGGTAGCATGGCAAAGAGGTCAGCAACTTCCTTCAAGATTATACTTTTGAATGAAGGGAGCACATCCAGATCAAAGGAGACAAGTCTGCTCAAATCAATCCAGGATGCAAGACCCCAGTTCCAAGTTAGGAGGGCATTCACCTATCCCCCCAAATGACAATTTAGAAACTTCTTGATATTGTTTAGATGTGGGAGAGAATCCAAAGGTTGTCCCTGCACCCAAGTGTCTTTCTAGAACTTAGTCTTTCTTCCATTACCTATAATTATTTTCCCATTTCTTATGATGTCCTATCTTGTTTTAGCCACGTTGTTCCAAATGGTTGAGCCCATGGGGAGCTCCTCTTGATAAATAATTTTTTCCCCATTGTTACTTGGGAAATATTTAGCTTTCAAGATCTATGTCCAGGATTTTTGTTCCTCAAATAATTGCCAGCCTATCTTAGTAATGAGTGCTTTATTAAAGATTTTAATCTTTCTAATTCCCAATCCTCCACAATTCTAGGGTCTGCACACTTTGTCCCAAGAGACCAAGGAGAATCTACTTTTTTCTTCCATACCGGACCACGGGAACCTTTTTTGTATCCTTTCAATTTTCTCTGCCACCACACCAAGTAATTTGAAAAGAGAGAGGTAATAAATAGGCACATTTTGAAGGCAAGATTTAACAAGTTGAATTTTACTTGCCAAACTGAAATGTTTCCCTTTCCAACCGGCCAACTTCTTTTGAAATCTCTCCAGCAGGCCATTCCAGAAGTTTTGACTAGGGCGATTAGAGAATAGGGGTAAACCAAGATAGGAATCCGGGAGAGTTGCAATTTGGCAACCAAGAATGGATGATATTTTAGCTTCGAGAGAGGGTTTGACATTTAGAAAAAATAGTTTGCTTTTAACAAAATTAATACACTGGCCAGAGATGGAAGCATAACTATCCAAGGTCTTTTTCCAAAGTTTAGCCTCAAAGATAAAAGCCACACCAAAGATGGACAAGTCATTGATCTATACAAAATTGATGGCATGGAATGACATTTTCTTCAAATGACATCAGTATTGGGTCCATCACCTTTCCACTTGCTATAGGTTTGCTTGATGAAAGTTTTTGGATGGTGTTAACTAGTCAACATCTTAGATGGCCATCAATCATTTTCCAAATCAAGTGGTGCAAATTGATTTCTTCAGAATAGCAATGGGCCCAACTTGTTTCAAATTACTTGTTGGTATCTTTTGCCTTGGTAAAAGTTTTTAAAGGGTCTAGCTTAGTCAACATAAAAAATCACCATGAACCATTCATATATCCTAGGTATAATGATGCAGACTCATTCTCCTTGAAGGTAATGTCATCGGTGGGCTTGCCTTGGAAAAACTTTCTGAATTTCTTCACTCAACATCAAGTCTTCGTGACTCATTGATGTTAGGAAAATTTAATGGTGCATATTTGCTTCCTCTTAAGACATTAGTGTGAGGCCCAGCATAATTTTGTATAGCCTTTTGATCCATCTACTTTGTCTAATTTCTTTGTTGGTAGAAGTACTCTATCTCATTTTTAACATTAGTGACTCTTCTACCAATATTGCTTTTTAAGCATTTTTTAGCCAATTTTTTATCCATTTTCATCCATGGTTAAGAGCTTCAAAATCTTTAACCTACGTCATTTCTATGCACTTGTAGAAAATGTATGTTGAATATTTAATGTAGAAATCCTCCCTCCTCCCAATATGAGTGTGGAGCAAATTATCTTAAAGACAAGTCTATTTTAGGTTTAGCATGGTATTACTCTATTTGATAAATGAAAAAGATTATTGTTCTCTTTTTGGCAATTCATAAATATAGGGTTTTCCTCTATTCTAAAAAGCTTTTGGATATTGATAAATGGATGTGTTGTTTTGGCTTTGTTTATCATATTTTGATCCAAAAAGTGTCCTTTGGCTTTTGATTTTATATATGATTGTTTTTTTAGCTTACAACCCTCAAGTGGAAGTTAATTGGACCAGCATTGGCTATAATCATTAATGGTTGCCTACTAATGCCACTCTAGTGGAAGTGGGTTGAGTTAGCTTCAACCATATTCTTTGCTTGTTCATGCTTGATAACTTGGTTGAATGCTAAAGGAAGATTAATTGATCACTAGTTCTTTGTGGCACATTACCCCTTTTACTTTACTCTATACCGCTTTTCTCCTTCTAACCTTGTGCCTCTTAAGCCTTTTTCTTTGCAAGCATTAGATTAATTTTTAGATTAGATATTAATATTAGATAGTAAGTTAACATTCGAGGTTTCCTACACATTTGAAGTTGTGCACACAAGCATCCAAGACTGTTTAAAACCCAAGTCTAGCAATTTTGCCTTTTTAAGTTGAGTGTGTTTTGGAGCAAACAATAATTGGAAGGAAATTTCTCCCTAGAGTGACCAGAGTTTCATTAGGAGATATTGCACATTGTTTCCAATGAATGAAAGTTTCACCTTAGCATATGAATCACTTTTCAAAGGGAGGTGGCAAGCAAATGGCATGTAAAATAGGGCAAAAACAATTGCTAAAATGATAAAGAGGATAAACATTAAAAAAATCAACAAAAAAAACAAGGAAAGATTATCTAGCAATTTGTGTCAAGCAATAATAATATGAAATGTTGTAACAGATATTAGTAAATGCTAAATTAATCTAATTGCTTGATCAACAATAAGTTCTTCTCGATCATCTAGATATAGAAAAGGAGCTAAACGAGATTAATAACCAATCAAGGGTTTTGGCGGCTCATCCACCACCATAAAGCTTACCTTTTCTTTGATAGATGGCCCTTGTATACATCGATTGTTAACATGGTCAAGGCCAAGATACACTGAATGCACCTTAAAATGGTATAAACTGAACCTCATGCTACATAGTTAGGATCTTTTCTTTTTAGCATCAATATTTATCCTTTTAACATTTATTTTTGTAATAGTTTAAGCCTTTGAAGCTAGATGCAACTTGATTCCAATATCGTAGCTTTTACCTCTTGCATCCATGTTCAATTGTGTTCATCCAAGCTTTTAAAAAGAATAATTTGTTCTATGTTATCTTGTTTTATGAATGCTTAGATGATCAAACTAATTTTCTTTTTGTTCAAGATAAATTTCTTCTCTCTGGTAAAATAGGGGAGCCAACCCAAATCTAGAGATTGCTCTAAGTTTGAAACCCTTGGAGCTTTTCATTGTTGCACTCTGAATGTGAATGCACCATACAGACAATTGGACGCATTGCACATATATTTTATTATATTTGAGTATCCATATTACCACATGTTATGCCATATCCCCATACTCAAGACAAGTTGAAATAATGCTGAAAAAATTAGAGGAGAGTGCAAAACTTTAATTTAGCTTCACAACTTACAACAACTTGTAGACCTTAGCTTTTAATGTTCATCTTTCAGGAATTGAATTCTCAACCTAGCAGTAGTTATGATGATTTTAGAGGTCTCCAATACCTTTTAGTTGCTGAGACTTATACTGAACACTCTGATTAGTATGCATGTAACAAAGTAATAGATATAGAAGCTTTAAAGAGTAGGTCATAGCAGAGCAAGGGAACAAGAGAACCAAGCAGAAAGGAGGACACATTTGCAGAGTTCATCCGCTCCTTTGAATGTCCTGCAGATTGTACAGTAAATTTGTTCTATATCCAGCAATAAGGAGGATTACAGAACATGCAAAGGAATATCATTAACATCAAAAAGCATCCATGCAAGTTGGAAACAAAGAGAAGTGCACTGTAAACAGAAAACAAAATCAGAAGCTTGATATTCACAAAACATTGGTCAATGATTTTTCTGCTGATGATGCACATATAAGCATTTGAGGATACTTTTTCCCCATATCCCTACATATTTGAAGCCCGAGAAACCATCATGCTTTACCGTGACATATATTTATCGATTTTATTAGACTTATCTAAAACAGAGAAAAGAATATATTTCTATTTTTGCAGGTAAAGAGATTTTGTGACACAAGGATTTTCCATATTCGTGTCATAATTTTTTAAAGAAATTATCATTGTAAAGAGTAAAGAGAGAAAGAAAACCAAAAAATTAAGCGGCGAATGATATGCATCATCAATTTGGATTGAAGCATATTAAATAACAGATAAAGAAAACTCAGTTCCTGAAAACCTTGTTAGAAGTTTTGACTCATCTTGAAGTTTTACCTGCCATTTGCCAAATTTTTGAGTCCTGTCTGATTCAATTCTAACAACCACATTTAGCATTATGTTTGTTCCTGTCAATAGTTGATTGCCTGTTCTTGACTAGATTTATGGCAAACTCATGTTTGTATCAGTTGAAGAATTTCTTTTCTTTTGTCTTATATTAAATGTTTATAGCTCAATTAACTGTTCAAAGTTTGCAACTGGACTAATGACAAATTAAAAGGATGCACAACAACTTTTCTGCAAAGAATTCCAAGTAACCAAATACAATTTATATAGCAAAGCCATTTGATATTCAGATTGCAATAGGTCCAAGTCTACTTTTTGTCTTCCTAATTGGTTATATCGGATATCAACATATATAGAATTCACAGCCTGACAATAACGTCTGGGAAAGCAACAGCTATAGAGAAGCCTCGTTCCAAGGTCTCAATTAAAAAGGAAATTATGTTTATCAAGGAAAATGCTTATAACGCCACCATAAAAACTGGATCAAATACACAGATCTTTCGAATTTTCGTGAACCCTAATTTGCTTTCAGAATACAAAACAGACTTGGATTCTCAAAGAAAGCAGCAAATGTCCTGCCCAAAAGCTAGGAAATACCCAAACAAAACGATTGAAACCCATCGAAATGGATAATTTAATAAAAATGGCAGGGAAAAGGCACTCAAGAGTACTTGCAGAATATGTTTATCCAGCAACGCTACAGATGTGCCTTGTGTGAATTTATACAAAATAGCTAAAATGCAATTAACTCCAAATCAAAAAGAAAAAAGAAGCAAAATCTGATTGTGTACTCATCTTCGCCTACTCTTTTGTCCAAATCCTCTTGGTCCAGGCTTGGCTATCTTTTCTCTCTTGGAATTCTTCTGCTTTTCTTGAGCTTGCTCCTCCTTTAACAGTTTATCTCTCTCGCGTTTCTCCTGGAAGTCTTTCACTGCCAAGTAAATCACCTGTTACACAATGCAATCCCCGGATTGTGATTTTTGCAGATTTCTTCAAACTAATTTCGAATTTGGGGGAAAATGTTAAAGTTTACCCCAAAACTAAGAAATGTGAGACCAACGAATGCACAGAGGAGGAGGATGGAGATGAATTGAGATTCAGGAGTGTCAGGCACGGCCACAGCCTCCACCTTTGTCTCTGCCTCAACTGCAAGTGCTGTACCCACATTCCAAATGGCTAATTCCCTGCTCCAAAAATGAGGGGTTGCTGAACAGGATGAGCTCAGCATTCTGTGCAAGCCACCATTACGAGTATAGGAGATCAGATGTGGGGATTGTATGGAGTGAGACGAAAAAAAAGCGGCAGAATTGTAACACAGTGGAAAGATGGGATGCCGAGTGACCATGTCCACACAAGCGATGGGCAGAGCCATCGGTTTTGGGTTTTGCAGTGTTGATGCCAGTGACCGAAGGGGCAACATAGTTGAAGAGATACAAACAATTTATGGTAAACAAAGAAGATGAACATGCAAGTCTATCCTACATAAAAGGATTTTTAAAGAGGAAAGATTTAATAAAAAGTAAATTAATTCAATATTTTGGAAATGGAATGAAATAGTAAATGTAATTAGTTGAAAGATAGGAAAGGAAAAGGAAAAGAACTTTCATAGTCCATGATGTCACTCATTCATGTATGGGTCTATAAATGGGTTAGAGCACACATACCTTAACCCTTTTGTGGAATTTGAACTTGTGACCTCTCTTTCAAGAGCACAAGTTCTCCACCACTAGGCCAACTCATGCTATACAAGCACTTACATAGCCTAGTACTTCCAATCTTAGGGGGGGCAAGGGTAGCCGATATGTAAATAGAGAAAACATTAAATAAAATTTAACATTTGAAGATGTAATATATTTTGTAATATCCTACATAATATGGTCTTCATAATTATTTGAGCCTAAGTTATTCGTATTTGCATTAAATGCATTAAAAAGTCCCTTTTGTAGGATTTTTTTGTAAGAGAAAGTGCTTATATTGTACATAATTGAAAAGTCCATAAATGATTTATTCTAGTTCCTATAGCTTCTTTCCTTGCTGCTTTGATCTACATTTATTTTGAACAAACACATCTCAGTCGAGGTCAAAACATGTTGATGTTCGCAGTCATTATGTTCGCCATATGGTTGAAGAAGGCAAGTTTCATGTAGACGAGATTCATACTGATCTGAATCCAGCTGATGTACTCACTAAAGTAGTTAAGTGGGAGAAGTTCGATTTCTGTCGAGCTTCTCTCGGCCTTTCCAATAACTGATAGCAGAACTAAGTGGGGGAATTTACTTGTTGCAGCAGTTCGTTGGCCTTCAGTGGGAGATTGTTGGAAGTTGAAGTCCAACGGACTCCTTCCCTGTTTGCCGCCAAAACTCTTGGCTATTCATATTCTTCCTGGAAGCTCTTTAAGAGCTGATTGTAATTCATTTTCTAAAGTTGATTGCCAGAGCTGATTGCAGTTGTGTAGATGTAAACCAAATTGGTGAATAATATAGTGATTCCCCTACTTCAAGTGTGGATGTAGGCAACTGCTGAACCACGATAAATCTGTGTGTTCTTGTTGTTTGTGTTGTGTATATTTAATTGTGTTTATCTGTTGTTTTCAATTCGATTTCTTCATCCTAACAATTGGTATCAGAGCGAAGTTAGATCATTGTTTAGATTTTGGTGTTTGAATTTCCAGAATCATGGAAGAATCGAAGATAGAGAAGTTCTCTGGTTAGAGCTTCGGATTATGGAAAGTGCAGATGGAGTCTTTGCTAATAAAGCAAGTCCTTTCAATCGTGCTTGAAGGGATAGCAAAGAAACCAGCTGGGATGGCTGATGAAGATTTTGTAAAATTGGACAAGAAGGTGAGAGCGACAATTTTTCTCTCGCTATCCAATAATGTTCTCTTCAATGTCACGGGTGATGCAACAACAAAAGAAGTATGGGATAGACTCTCAGCCATGTATGAAATGGCTTCGACTACAAATAAAGTTTTTATTATGAAGCGCTTGTACAAACTGAAAATGAAGGAAGGTTATGCTATGGCAAACCACATCAATGAATTTAATACATTGATTAGTCAAGCGACTTCAGTGGGGATGACACAAGATGATGAAAGCAAGGCTATTTTGTTATTGTGTTCTTTACCAAGCAGCTAGGATGGTGTTGTAACAGCAGTTAGCACATCTATATCTGGTAAAAATAAATTACTTTTTAATGATGTAGCAGCTACTCTTCTCAGCGAGGATTTGAGAAGAAAGAATGATGAACCTTCATCCGGTGAAGCTTTAACGGTGGTCAGCATTGATAATAGAGGTAGAAGTCATAACAGAGGCAGAAATAATTACCATAGACGTTCGAAATCAGCAAAGAGATCGAAGTCTAGAAACAGAAATGGTGAATGTTGGTTTTGTGGCAAAGCAGGTCATGTGAAAAAGAATTACAGAAATTTCAAAAGAGCACAAGAGAGAGTGCGGGACAGCGAAGCAAATACCGTTTATGATAAAGATGATAGTGTCTTAATCCTTTAAACAACCGACACTACTCCGGATTCATGGGTGCTTGATTCCGGTGCCTCCTATCATGCTACCTCATGTCTTGAAGCATTCATCAACTACCATGAAGGGCACTTTGGCAATGTTTTTTTAGGAGATAACAAAGCTTGTGAAATTACAGGCAAAGGGGATGTATTGCTGCCATTAGAAGGTGGTAAAACTTGGTTGCTCAAAGATGTTCGCCATGTCCCAAAATTGAAGTGGAATTTGATATCCATTGGACAGCTCTTTGGTCAAGGTCTTAATGTTAATTTTCTTCCGGATACATGGAAAGTAACACATGGTACCATGCTGATTGCAAATGGTAATAAAGTGGGAAGTCTTTACATTTTTAAGACTCATGGTGAAGTGGGAGCTGCAATGGTGATTGAGGACAGCAAAGTGGATCTTTGGCATCAAAGACTTGGGTACATTAGCAAGAAAGGTCTCCATGTTATGCATACAACAAACTAGCTATCGGCCCTCAAGCTTGTGGACTTAGCCTTTTGTGAACATTGTCTCTATGGCAAACAAAAGAGAGTCAGTTTTTTGAAAGGTGGGCGTGACACAAAGACAACACCGTTGGAGCTTGTATACTCGGATGTTTTTGGACCAACCAAGGTAACCTCCATTGGAGGAGCTAACTATTTTGTAACATTTCTTGATGATTGCACAAGAAAAGTATGGATTTATATGCTTTCTAGGAAATCAAAAGTGTTTTCAAAATTTAAAATTTTCAAGGCATTAGTTGAAAATTAGATTGGGCATAGGATTAAATGCTTACAAACCGATAACGGTGGGGAATTTTGTTCACGTGAATTTGATAATTTTTGTGCTGATAATGGGATTAGAAGAATCAAGGTTGTTCCTTTCACTCCTCAAGAAAACGGTGCAACCGAGAGGATGAATAGAACAATCCTTGAGAAGGCACGATGTATGTTGTCTAATGCAGGTTTAGGCAAAGAATTTTGGGCAGAAGCATGTAACACAGCAGTGTACTTAATCAACCGAAGTCCATCATCTAAATTGGATTTTGGTATTCCGGAAGAGGAATGGCAAGGGAAGAGGATTTCATATTTGCATCTTCATGTGTTTGGATGTGAAGCCTTCTCGCATATACCCAAGGAAAAGCGAACGAAATTGGATCCAAAGTCGCTGAAATGTATCTTTGTGGGGTATGGAGAAGAGTCGTTTGGTTTCAGATTGTGGGATCCAGTTCACAGAAAGATTGTTCGCAGCAGGGATGTAGTCTTTCATGAAACCTCCTTTCCGGCACTGCAAGATGCAAGTAATTCAGAGACAAAATATGTCCCTATGTCTCTATTTCAGAATTCGACTTCCAGCACTCTGCCTCCGGCTTCTCATTCAGTGGGAGATCCTATGACATCTACATCTATTGAATACAATTCTCAGTCTGAGAATGATGAAATGAGTGATGAAAATGTTTGGTCTTTGAGTAACTTTGAAATTTGGGGGTCTCCAGAACAGAGCGAATTCTCCCCAAAATACCACTCATGTTGCAGGAAATTTTGGCTCCATTTATTCCCAACTGGTTTTGGCAACCCACTCAATGGTCTTCATCTCCACCTTAGCCTGCACGTGGCCCTCTTTCCACGTCCCCACACCTCGTGGGCTCCCTGCAACTTCCGCACCCCACAGTCTCCCCTCCTCCCCGCGGATCCCCTGCAGCCTCCCCTCACTCCACGCGGGACTTGCCAACCCTGCAGACTCCCCGCGAGCTTCCCGCAGGCCTTCCACCCCGCGGGCCCTCCCTGCTCTGCTCCCTGCGTGCTCATCCCTCCATGGGCCTTGTGTCTCCTCTGCCCGCTTCCTCCCGTGAGCTCCCTGCCTATCCTCACACCACAACCTCTCCTTCGCAGGCCCACTCCCATGCAGCCCCCTCCTGTAGACCCAGACCTCCGCACTCTTCCCCATTCAATGTCATGGATGAAACTTCTACAGGGTCCCCCTCCTGCGGTCTGCTTGCATCTCACGTGGATAAAAATCCACAGGCCATTGATCGCCTTGCAGATAAGAAAGTAGATAGAGTCATTACCAGACTCAAAAACAAGGACATTACAGGGAATGTAAACAGAGACAATGGGAGTGATGTTGATTTATGTAAACAGGGAATACATAATGATTCTACTACTAAAACAGAGAGTCAATTGAGAAAATTAATCAAACAAAGGCAACCTCCTGCGAAGTTCTTCGATTATGACTTACTATTTTGTGAAGAGGTTGAACCTTCTTTGCTCATCTCTGATCAAACAGAGCCTACAACATACAAAGAGGCTTGTAAAAATGCAGACCATGATAACTAGCACACTGCAATGTGCGAAGAAATGGATGCACTAGTGAGAAATCAGACATGGGATTTGGTGCCACTTCCGCCTGAAAGAAAGGCATTGAGAAATAAATGGGTGTACAAACTAAAAGATGAAGCCGATGGTCACAAAATATTTCGAGCAAGATTGGTGGTAAAGGGATATGCTCAATAGCAAGACCTCGACTTTAAAGAAATTTTCTCGCCAGTAGTTAAAATGACTACCATCCGAGTAGTATTGGGATTAGTTGCAGCGTGGGATCTTGAACTTGAATAGCTGGATGTGAAGACGACATTTCTCCCTGGTGACCTTGATGAGGAATTATTTATGCATCAACCAGAAGGGTTCATTAAAAAGGGGGAGGAACACCTTTATTGTAGATTGAAACGCAGTTTGTATGGGCTTAAGAAAGCCCCCCGACAGTGGTATCTTAAATTTGACAAATTCATGATTGATCACAAGTTTACTCGCAGTGAGTCTGATCCTTGTATCTATTACAAGAAGCTTCCTAATGGCGAATTTTTCATTCTTCTCCTTTATGTGGATGATATGCTCGTAGTCGGCACAAGCATGAGGATTGTGAGTCAACTTAAGACTCATTTAGCAAAGGAATTTGCCATGAAAGATTTAGGGGCAGCAAAGAAGATCTTAGGAATGACTATTTTTCGAGATAGAAAAAAGAGAGAACTCAAACTATCTCAGCAAGACTACATTAAAAAAAGTCTTGGACAGATTTGGTATGGCGGATGCTAAATCTGTTTGTGTACCTTTAGCCTCTCATTTTCAGTTGTCTTCTCATTTGTGTCCTAAAACACAAGAAGATAAGGAGTTTATGGATAAAATTCCATACAAATATGCAGTTGGAAGCCTCATGTATGTTATGGTGTCTACTCGACCGGACATTGCTCATGTCGTGGGATTGGTGAGCAGATTTATGGCTAATCCAGGCAAATCACATTGGGAGGCGGTTAAGTATATCTTGAGGTATCTCAAAGGTACTTCTGATTTTTGTTTATGGTTTGGAAAGGACAAGGCAGTTTTGCAAGGGTTTATCGATTCTGATTTTGCTGGTGACTCAGACAAAAGAAAGTCTACTTCTGGTTATGCTTTCACATTTGTCGGGGTAGCGATTAGTTGGGCTTCAAAATTGCAACATACAATTGCTCAATCAACCGCGGAAGCAGAATACATAGCTCTTTCTGAGGGAGCAAAAGAGATGGTATGGTTGCAACTCTTGTTCAGCAAGTTGGGTTTGAAGGAATCAGATTTTGCTTTGTTTTGTGATAACAGCAGTGCAATTTTTATGACTAAACATCAAACATCTCAGCCGAGGTCAAAACATGTTGATGTTCGCAGTCATTATATTTGCCATATGGTTGAAGAAGGCAAGTTTCATGTAGACAAGATTCATACCGATCTGAATCCAGCTGATGTACTCACTAAAGTAGTTAAGTGGGAGAAGTTCGATTTCTACCGAGCTTCTCTCGGCCTTTCCAATAACTGATAGTAGAACTAAGTGGGGGAATTTACTTGTTGCAGCAGTTCGTTGGCCTTCAGTGGGAGATTGTTGGAAGTTGAAGTCCAACGGACTCCTTCCCTGTTTGCCACCAAAACTCTTGGCTATTCATATTCTTCCTGGAAGCTCTTTAAGAGTTGATTGTAATTCATTTTGTAAAGTTGATTGCCAGAGCTGATTGCAGTTGTGTAGATGTAAACCAAATTGGTGAATAATATAGTGATTCCCCTGCTTCAAGTGTGGATGTAGGCAATTGTCGAACCACAATAAATCTGTGTGTTCTTGTTGTTTGTGTTGTGTATATTTAATTGTGTTTATCTGCTATTTTCAATTCGATTTCTTCATCCTAACAATGGGCAGAGCCATCGGTTTTGAGTTTTGCAGTGTTGATGCCAATGACCGAAGGGGCAACATAATTGAAGAGATATAAACAATTTATGGTAAACAAAGAAGATGAACATGCAAGTCTATCCTACATAAAAAGATTTTTAAAGAGGAAAGATTTAATAAAAAGTAAATTAATTCAATATTTTGGAAATGGAATGAAATAGTAAATGTAATTAGTTGAAAGATAGGAAAGGAAAAGGAAAAGGTAAAGAAGTTTTATAGTCCATGATGTCAGCCATTCATGTATGGGTCTACAAATGGGTTAGAGCACACATACCTTAACCCTTTTGTGGAATTTGAACTTGTGACCTCTCTTTCAAGAGCACAAGTTCTCCACCACTAGGCCAACTCATGCTATACAAGCACTTGCATAGCCTAGTACTTGCAATCTTAGGGGGGGCAAGGGTAGCTAATAGGTAAATAGAGAAAACATTAATAAAATTTAACATTTGAAGATGTAATATATTTTGTAATATCCTACATAATATGGTTTTCATAATTATTTGAGCCTAAAATATTCGTATTTGCATTAAATGCATTAAAAAGTCCCTTTTGTAGGAGTTTTTTTGTAAGAGGAAGTGCTTATATTGTACATAATTGAAAAGTCCATAAATGATCTATTCTAGTTCCTATAGCTTATTTCCTTGCTGCTTTGATCTATGTTTATTTTGAACAAACACATGTTAGTTCCCTTTTTGTTGAAATTGCAAACTTTCATTTTTTATAAATATTATAAAGTACAATAATTTCAAATCCTTCAACAGCAATTCAAATCAAATGAGTTCCAAGACTCACAACAACAATATTCAGATCCCAGAATAGCAAAACCCAGTAATAATTATATGTTTCTTGTGGATTGTTGTAAGAACCAACCTTGTTCACCCAAAGTGTTCAAGGCCCACCTATATTACACTGCTCAATACAATATACAATGTCAGCAATTTATATTCCAAGATGTAGTCAAAGGACAACTCCTAAAATCTAACAGCCACCAACATAAACAATTTCATAGTAATTCATTATTGCCCTTAAAGATAATCTGAAATTCAATAAAAAAGGGTGACAAACCAAAATGCATCACTTTTAAGATATAGAATGAACATATAATATGCTTCCCCAAATGACAATGCACTATAACCTTAACAAAACTAAAAAGGTAAATTGAGATATTTTAAGAAACATCAATATCACAATTTCACTTGTTGCAATAATAGGCATTAATGCAGTGGAACTCTTTTGTTTGACATTTTTAAAAAAAATAGGAAACACTAAAACCAATTATGGAAAGGGAACAACCAAATATTAAAAAATGGATTGTGTTTTATCCAATATACAAGACAAATTTGCAAAAGATTAATAGAATCCATTCCATTATAACAATTGAACAAACAATTGTGATAATTTCAAATCCTATCCTTCAATAACAATTCAAAGAAAGTGAGACTCAAGACTCAAAACACCAGAATTCAGATCTGAGGAAAACAAAACCCAAGTCAAAAACTGAGTAATTATATGTTTCTTGTGGATTCTTGTAAGGACCAACCTTGTTCACCAAAAGTGTTACAGGGTTAACTGCAGTTTCCAGGTAGCTTTGGGGAGAACAAACAAGGTGCGGGTTGTGTACTTTGAAGTGGCCAGTTTGGTCTTTGATTCAAATTTGAAAACGCTGCAAGTAATAGAAATAGTCAAACAAATTTCGAGTGGAGCAAGTTTAAAGGAAATCTTGGACATAAGCTATAACAGAGAAACATTACAGATATAATTTTAACACCTATTGTTGAGGAGCTCTTTTTTAATTGGTAGGCAGGAATAATGTATTGAATAGATATTTATTAAACGTTTAAATGATGGGTTGAGGCGGCTCGTATTAACTAATTTTGTGCGTTAACTTCCTCATCTCCCTCATTTATTTCCTCATTTTTTTTGTGTGTACATGCATCACCTGTTTTCTAGGAGCCCTTTATTATTTTCCCCTATGTTTGAGTGTTCACATAACATCAGTGGATGCGTGCACGTTTGTAATCTTCATACTTATTTTTGTGTGGGTAAGTTCAATTAAATTCCACCTACTGTTGTCTCTTTGTTTAGGGTAAGTTCAATCTAGGACTTCCACTCATAGTTTTAAGCATTTTTCCAAGAATTTTATTTTATGTGGGAACTTCCACTCACGACTCTTTAATGTATTTTATCATTCTTAACGATATTCCCAGGAACTTCCACTAACGGTTTCTATTTTTTTATTGTTTTTAGGCACTCTATTTTTGTGTGGGTAAGTTCAATTAAATTCCACCCACAGTTGTCTCTTTGTTTAGGGTAAGTTCAATCTAGGACTTCCACTCATAGTTTTAAGCATTTTTCCAAGAATTTTATTTTATGTGGGAACTTCCACTCATGATTCTTTAATGTATTTTATCATTCTTAACGATATTCCCAGGAACTTCCACTAACGGTTTCTATTTTTAATTGTTTTCAGGCACTCTATTTTTCTTTCAAGTATGAGACAACAATTCTGGGAAGATGTGGACTGGAAAGTCCACTTAAAACAAAGCCTATCGGCTAATAAATGAAAGTGCTTTATTAATTGTATACAAATGTTAAGGAAGATTAGATGCATGTTTTGGGACAAGTGAAGGTTTTATATGTCATTCTAAGATGTATTTATGATTAAAAAATCAATTTTACAAGTGTGGATCTAATGCTAAATTATATTTCAATTCACAAATTCTCTACAAAATTCTAATATGTTGTGTTCTTAGTTTATTCTCATTGAAAACTAGTTTTAGTGTTTGAGGATTTTCACATGGCTAAGGCAATTGCTTCTCTTGTATTAAACCATGTAAAGATATCAATGTAATGACTACGTAAAATTTGAAAGAAAATTCTCTCAAACACGCCAAAGGTCTTAGATGCTTGTGAACCATATATTCTTAATAAATGTTCCTAATAGTGTATGCAAGTAGTAAATGATAATTCTACAATATCCTAGCGAGTTCAAGTCTACAATGATGTCTAAAACAAACTAGATAACTCTATTTGTGCCATGCCAAGGGTCATATAGAACACTTTATAGATACTTTTGTATTATACTAGAGGCCCTCTATGTTGGCTTGATGATGATTGTAATGGATGACTTCATGTGTTCTAATTAATGGAACATGTATATGTATGCGGGAAATTAAATTGGATTTAATCAAATAGAGAAATGAACATAAAATATTCATTTAGGAATATGGTCATTTTTATACGTCTACAGTATACACACACATATGTTCACATTGTCATTGTCATCTTAGTTAAGACAAACCGGTATTACTTCTAAAGTTACTTGTATTGCAACTGGTATTGATGTTTAGTTAACTATGGTTTCAAAGGGTATCTAACCGGTATTTGTAGACAACCGGTATATGCAGAAATGGCTTGACACCAACTTGGAGATTCAGCGGAAACCATCAAAGAAGCAAATGAAGGACAATCGGTTTACATGTTGATAGTGGCTAACTCTTAACCGGTATCAGTGTTCCAACCAGTATTCATTGATTGTGTGATGAGTTATCACCAGTCATGATGAGTTACCCCTAACCGAAAAAATTGGTGACAATTTTTGATGAGTTATGTTTGATTGTCCAGATACACTGCACCTAGGAAATTGTGATATGATTTCTAAGCTAACATGAAATCGAATTTCTATATAATTATATTATGATGAACTATTTTTATGATATGTTATGATGCAAGATAAAAGTTGAAGGCATTGTAGAATATTTTGGTGATGTAGTTTTGAGTGAGCAGAAGAGAATTTATTCAAGCAAGTTGTGCTACTTCTAGATCACACCAACTGTTGTTTTCTAATCACTACAACAGTCAAATCCCTTAACTGGGTAAGCTCTAACAAGCTTCATTATACAAATCCTCTAACAAGGTGGTTGATTAGTTTGGATTCAGAAATCCTCTACCAAGATTACTCCTAACAGGGTACTACCTTTAACAGGGTATAGCTCCTAACAGAGATTTGGGATCTTTAATAGGATTCGCTCCTAGGAGAGCATTTTTGTAGACTTTAACCGGTCAGTTACCTATTACTGCAGATAGTTAAATTGTGAGTTCCATCTCACTGTGGTTTTTCCCATTTGGGTTTTCCACGTATAAACAATTATGTTATGGTGGATGTTTTACTTATTGTGGATACTTTAATATCATTTTGGATTGCATACATAGTGTTTAGTAAACTAGTTAAGTATCTCAACTGGTCAGTGTTTAAATTGGTATTGTTTTTGTTGTCACTGATTCACCCTCCCCCCTCTCAGTGCTTTATAAGTCTATCAATTGGTATCAGAGCCAAACTTCTTTAATGCTTAATCTCTTGGAAGGAAACCCTAAATCCACCATGGGGGATATGAGCTACTTTGAGATGGCTAGAATGCTTGAAGCTACCAAGAATGAGCTTGAAACCCTAAGGATCAGATTTAAAGCTTCACAAGTCAAAAGGAGAGAGCTGACTAAACAACTATTAGATATATCTGATAATAGTTCTTCAAATGAAGCTAACATTGATGTGTTAGCTGAAGAAGTTGAAAAACTGAACGATGAGAAGCTAAATCTGAGAAGATAGTTTGAATCCCTAACTATCTGCATGAGTCAAGAGCTAGAAGCTAGGAGGGAAGCTGAAGACCTTGTCTTTGAAAGAGATCATGAGATTGCTAAGATCAAACAAGAGAATGCAACTTTTCATGAGCACTAACATGCAAAAAAAGAAGAAAAGAGGCTTTGCAGCTAGATCTTGAAATTGCATCATCCCTAAGAGAGACTCTTACAAAACACAATGAAGATCTTACCAGAGAAATCACTAAGGCTAATGGAAAGCTGGAAAAGTTCAATAAGAGTTCTTCTATGCTGGATGAGCAGATCCAATCTCAGAGGATGAAAGGAGATATAGCTAGACTAGGCTTTAATACATCTGAGAAAGGAGAGTCATCTGGAACAAAGAGTAGCATTCACAAGGACAAAACTGCACCTAGGGCTAACAAGCCGACCGGTAAGAAAGTTTTTAAACCTGTTTGCTTTGTCTGTCTTAAACCTGGACATACTACAAATGTGTGTAGAAACAAACCCAATGAGAATACAGGATACAATGCAAATACTAGGTATGTATCTAGGAGATTTGAAGGTCATTGTTTTGCATGCAACATGTCTGGACATAGATCAGTTGAATGCAGATATGGAGCTAATAATCCAGTACCTCACATGAATCCAAGACCTAATGGTAACAGAAGAAGAGTCTATGACAACCGGGGAAACATGAACTGACAGAAACCTTATGTCAACCAGTTTAGCCCATTTGAGATGAAAAAGGTAACTAATGTCATTTGCACCATTTGTAACAATTATGGTCATGTGACTATGAATTGCAGAAGGAGAACTGGAAGAGGTAATGCAGGACCTTGGAGATCATCTGGAACGGCCTACTATCATTGTCACAAACTGGGGCACATGGCGAAGTTATGTAGAACCAGAAAGAACAAACTGGTTAATCATGTTGTAGACCAGAAAGGTATGCAGAAGGTAAATGTTGAGGAAACAAGAGAAGAGATGAACCGAATCTGGAAAAATAAGAGTGATGATATGCCTGTGAAGAACCCAATCCTTCACCTAGTTTGGAGAATCTTGCACTAGTGAATTAAGCCTTTCAATAGGGCTAAGGGGATCATAGCGGTAAATCTACTTCCTGGCCCCTTGAAAGATGAGTTTGCATTTTTGAGTTATTCTATGAGAAATCTTGATATCTTTGTCTATCGGTTTTTCAAAAGTTTGTCAACCAGTTTTACACCTGTTAATATTGAATGTATCATTAAGCGGTGTATTAGGGTTCGTAACCCTATCAGTTGAGCAATTAATGCAGTAGGTAAAGATGATAAAAGTGAGTTTTACTATGTTATTTCTATCCTAAATGCATTTGAAAGAGAATTCTTGAGCACTTGCAGAGCGAAAAGAGAATTGCTAGCTGGTTGTGGATGAATTTGTGTTGTGAATTGTGTGATTGAAGCTGATACGAAGATCAGAGAAGGTGGAACTGGTGTGCATTTGTGTAATCAACCGGAAACCAAGGTAGCATGGGAGAATCAAGGTATTTCTTTGAAAATCCCTTTCAAATCAAGTTTATCGGAATGGCTTCATCATCTAAGCAAGTAGAGAGACTTATGATCACATCAGAACCTATGGAGGTTATGGAATCTAAACAAATAATGTCCTACAATGCTTTATCTCAAGTTCCTGATGGTGTTATCGTAAAAGGTGATTTATCTAGTTATATTGATTGTAAAATCGAAGATTTAGGGTCATTGTCAATATACTCTCAATTGAAATCCCTGTGTGATAAGAGCGGAAAGATCAAACCCGAATATATTAGGGTTTGTGAGAAGGGTTTTCGCATGCAGCTTATTTTCTTGAGGATTTCGAAGAGGAACATATCAAAATCATTCTTAGTCGAGTTCATGGTGAAAATATGTATCTAGAAAAATCACATATTATAACTAAGGAAGCTATCCATGTTGTGACTAGTTTTTGGCAAACCGGTGAAGTTCCCAAGCTGAGGAGAATTTCTAAAGAGACTGTAACAACTTTAACTTAGTCTACCTCTGATGGGCATGCATTTTCTGTTAATAACATTAAGGACCCAGCGGTTAGATTGGCTACCATGGTTATAGGCTACAAGATATTCTATTCCAATAGAATGAACAGTGTGTCGTCTGCAGCAGTGCATACGGCCTATAGAATGATTGTTGAGAACATAGATTATGACCTATGTGAGGCCATAAGAAGTCAATTGATGCTAAATCTGCAATCAATTAAGAAGGACAACAATCAAAAGTTCAAATTTGGTCAGTTATTAATTGTTTTATTATTTTACTTTCTGAATTTCCTACTGGAAATTGGTGATATTTAATGGTCAAAAGACCTACCGATAACTGCCCAGATCAAGAACAACATTAAGGTTGTTAAGAACACTTTCTCTACTACAATGAACAAGTACTTCAATGAATTTCAAAAGAAAATGAGTATGAGGGTAAGGCTACTTGTAGTTGTGGTGAAAAACTTTGCTAAGGACATCATTTGCATAGTCACCACTGATTTCTATCTCATGGATGCTATCGAACCCAGTGAGGATGAAATGGTAGACATGAGCTATGAAGTCAATTATGACTTATTGATCGGTTATGCTAATAACCTGTTGGCATCTCCAATGGATAAGAAGAAGAAAATACTAGGTACTTTTGAGGAGCAAACTACAGAAGATGAAACCAACAGTGCTCAACCCAGTAGTGGTAAAGGAAAGAAGAAGAAGGTTGAGCAAGCACCTCCAGTGTCAACAACTACAAGAGTGACATGAAGTGTCCAAGTTAAAAAGGAACCGACACCTAAGGTATATACAAAGAAGTAGACTGCAACGAAGAAGAGAGGCTGACAACTGATTCTTCAAGTAGAATCTAATGATATCAACACTAAGGAGGAGCCAAAGAAAGTGAAGGCAACTAGTAAGAAAGGTAAATCAGTTGAAGACACCTCTCAGCAGGGTATTCCCATTAAAGCTTTGTCTTACAAACCTATGTCTAATTTTGAAAGAACGGTAAAAACATTAGGGAGGAATACATTTGATAATGTTAAAGAGTGTTTTGATTCATTTGATGAAGATCAGAAGGAACACATTGTTCAACAGGTAATCAACCACTTGTGTCAATATAATTGATTATCTCATGATCTTAAGGATGAAATTTTTGATTCTTTATATTCTATTCTTTTGAATAAGTGCAAAGAGGTTGTGGAGAAAGATCAAGAAATTATTGATAATGTATTTATTCAACATTTTCCTGATTTGTCTAAAGATGATATAATCGCATTGATTAATAATTACAAAGGGCAATTTCTTTTTAAGTCGAGAAGATTAAAGTTAATAAGTGGAAAGGTGCAATCTGTTAAAGTTGAGACTCATCATATAGCAAGGAATATTCAGAGGATGCATAAACAAATAGAGTCTCAATGGACTAATGAACAAGAAATTGTGGAACGACCAGAGATGGATGAGGAAGAAATAGTGCAAGCTGATATTATCTATCCTATCAAGAAAAAGGATGACACTACTTCCCAACTGGTGATCTTTGTTGATGACATACAGGATACTATCGATCTATCTGGGAATATTATTGAACCAAATAAGCAACCGTCGGTTATTACTATTTCACAGGTTAAAGTAGTGAAAATATCGACAACTCAACCAAGTGTGGATATTCCACCCCCACCGGTAAAAGATCAACAAATGAAAACTCAACTACCACCGGTTTCACAGGATACTCAGGAGAAACCTGCAGAAAAAGTTGAAGAGAAGCCCTCTGAACTAGGAAAGAAACAAGAGCAAGAGAAAACTGAGGAGAAGAAATCTGATGAACTTGAAAAGGCATTAGTCAAGAAGCAAAATAATGATGATGATGACTCATTAGGAATCAAAGGGCCTATAGATGTAGAGAATATGCATGTATCAGAACTTATGGAGATTGCAACTGTGATGCAATCCAGGACTCAGAAGAAGAGACTTAAGGAACAAAGGAAGGAAGCAGAAACTATCCAAACTATTGTGGAGATTTTGTCCAGTCTTTTACCGGAGACTTCTATAGGGAACTTGTCAACTCCTATTGGCAAGCTTGGCCAATTGGTTACTAATGCCTCTGACCAACTCAAGTCCCTTGAAGAAGCTGCTTAGACTCTAGATGAGAAAAACTATAGGAAGAAAAGAGGAGAACACATAATGAAAGATATTGATATAGGGAAGCTTACTCTATCCCTGAACAAAGATCTTTTGAGAAAAGCTATTGAGACAGGAGGCAGAATTCTAGCCTATACATCTAATGTTTCATTTTTCTATACTAATTTGATTAAGAAGCAAACTGAGATAGAACTTGAACTGGAAAAGATATGTAATACCTACATGCCTTTACAAGATTCAGTCTTAGCTTTTGGCAAATCCGTTGATGATTTGCAAAATAGATTAGATATGTATGATTTTGAACAAGCAAATAGACTCCGATCCTTGAAGGAGTTAAAGAACTTATTGAGACCTAAAGTAGACATCCTGCAGCGAGCTTATAAGAATGTAGAAGCGGTTTTGGCTACTCTAGAGATGAGTACAATTGATGCAATGGAAGAATTTTCTGCACAAGTCATGACCATCATCGAGATCACTGAAACCTTACTGGAAACATGGAAAAATGATTTTTCTCAAATGAAGTTTTTTTTCAATGACATTTTCTTGAGAATTGCAGTGAACACTCCTTAATACAGACTTTTAAGTTTTTGTATAAGTAAATTTTTGATGAAAATTTTGTTATATATATATATATATATATATATATATATATTACTTTTCAATTTGGCTTTGTTGTCAGAGGGGGAGTAGAAATATGTATGTGTGTTGTGAAAAATTTGTATGTATTATTAAGGGGAAGTAGAAATATGTTTGTACAATATTTGTAAGCACACTTAGTTGTAAAGTTGTAAAATTTTCTAAGTGTTGTCATCAATGCCAAAGGGGGAGATTGTTGGCTTGATGATGATTGTAATGGATGACTTCATGTGTTGTCATTGATGGAAGATGTATACATACACATATGTTCACATTGGCATTGTCATCTTAGTTAAGACAAAATGGTATTACTTGTAAAGTTACTTGTATTGAAACCGGTATTGATGTTTAGTTAAAGATGGTTTCAAAGGGTGTCTAACCGGTATATGTAGACAACCGGTATATGCAAAAATGGCTTGACACCAACTTGGAGATTTAGCGAAAACCATCAAAGAAGAAAATGAAGGAAAAATGGTTTACATGTTGATAGTGGCTAACTCTTAACCGGTATCAGTGTTCCAACTGGTATTCATTGATTGTGTGATGAGTTATCACCGGTTGTGATGAGTTACCCCTAACCGAAAAATTTGGCGACAATTTGTGATGAGTTATGTTTGATTGTCCAGATACACTACACCTACGAAATTGTGATATGATTTCTAAGCCGACATGAAGTATAATGTCTATATAATGATATTATGATGAACTATTTTTATCATATGGTATGATGCAAGATAAAAGTTGAAGGCATTGAAGAATATGTTGGTGATGCAGTTTTGAGTGAGCAGAAGAGGATCAATTCAAACAAGTTGTGCTACTTCTAGATCACACCACCTATTGTTTTCTAATCAGTACAAC